>NW_015391089.1:7867-10713 GCF_001527695.2 Protobothrops mucrosquamatus
GTACCTCTTCACCTAACAAAATACTATTAAACAATTCCTTTAACGGTTCTATCATTTCTTCAGATAACATCTTGTAATAAATTGCTGTTAGTCCATCTGTACCAGGAGCCTTACCAACTTTTAATTGCTTAATTGCCCCCTTAATCTCCTCAGAAGTTATTAAACAATTCATCTTTTCCCTTTGATTATTTGACAATCTAGCAAAATGTGCCTGCTGTAAATAATTGTCTATTTCTTCAAGTTGTATATTTTCAAAAGCATATAACTTAGAGCAGTGGTTCTCAACCTGTGGGTCGGGACCCCATTTGGGGTCGATTGACCATTTCACAGGGGTCGCCAAGCAAGGCTGTCCGCCATTTTTTTTGTCTGCCATTTTTTTTGTCTGCCATTTTTCCCCTTTTCCGGCGGGTGCCTTACCTCCCTTGGGCTGGGCCAGCTGGTGGTCGGCCTGCTCCATCTCTGCCGCTTGCCAGCTACGCCTCGGCCGGCGCAGGGGGCGGAACCACGCATGCGCAGCGCTCCCGGGCAGGGAAAGTCCTCGACTTACGACCGGTTGGGTAGTCCTCGACTTACAACCGGTTTAGTCCTTGACTTATGACCGGTTTAGTCCTCGACTTACGACCGGTTTAGTCCTCGACTTACGACCAGTTGGGGTCGCGGCATTAAAAAGGTTGAGAACCACTGACTTAGAGTAAAAATCCAAAAAACTCTTTTTAATAAAATTTTGTTGAGATGTCACTTTACCATTATAATCTATTTTCTCTATAGTTCTTGACTTCTGCTTCTTTCGTAGTTGGTAAGCCAACCATCTTCCAGGTTTATTTGCATTACAAAATGTATTATATTTCATGTACCTTAAACTAGTTGCAGTCTGATCTGCTATTAACATATTAAATTGCTCCCTAAGCACAGTTATAGATACTTTTAAATTATTATCCAGTGGATTTAAAATAAAAGCCTTTTCTTTTAATTTAATCTCATCCTCTAACTCTTTTCGTTTTTGCATCTGTTTACGCCTATAAACATTGTTCATATAAATCAAAATGCCTCTCATATACGCTTTACTAGCATCCCAAACCATTGGAATCGAAGTATCTTTGTGCATGTTCAACAAAAAAAATTCTTTCAATTGGTCTCTACATTTCTGCAAGTTTGTGTCATATCTAAATAAATTTTCATTCAGTCTCCAAGTTCTTCTGTTCCCCTCTTCAGCAAATAATTCCATCCATACAGGACTATGATCTGACAATGTCCTAGGAAAGATCTTAATATTCTTCACCCTAGAAAAGAAATCATTAGTAATTAAAAAAAATCAATTCTAGAATAAGATTGATGCCTATCCGAAAAAAAGTAAAATCTCTTTCTTCCATATTTCATTCTCGCCAAATGTCTTTTAATTCCAATTCATCCTTCAAATCAAAAAAGGTTTTAGGCAGTATAGAACTAAAAGCTTTACAAGAACCTTTCTTGTCTCTTTGTGGATCTAAAACTCCATTCCAATCTCCCATCATAATAACCGATTTGTAATCCATTTGATTTAATTTCCGATGTACCAATTTATAAAACTGTTTCTGTTGTTGATTTGGAGCATATAATCCAATAATAAGACATTTCTTTCCATTCAATAATATTTCAATAAAAACATATCTTCCTTCTGGATCAAATCAATTAATTTGGGCAAAAACTCTTTCCTCACATAAATAACTACCCCGCCTCTTTTCTGTGGCGCAGGTGCCATAAAATGTATTCCCAACCATAAATTAATCAAATATTTTTGATCCTTTGCTGTAATGTGAGTTTCTTGTAAACATACAACATCATTTTTATGTTGTTTCAAATAATGAAATATCTTTTTTCTTTTCTGTGGAGAATTCAAGCCATTAACATTCCATGTCAGAAACCTTGCCATCTTTAATGGCAGAGAGCCTCTGGAATGCTCCTTGTAAATCAGCTGTTACTGATCTCTTCGGCCTCGCACCTCCCACTGGCTCTGAAATAACTTGCTGCGCTGTAGGTACAACATCCACTTTTTGCTGCTCTCTTTCTTTGCGTCTATGAGGTGCACGGGTCATTCTTTGTGACTTCGGATCATCTTTAATTTCCATAAATTGCTGCTTAGCTTGGTCTTGTAATTTTATAGCACTTGATGACATAGCTCCCTCAGCCACTTGCTCTTCAAGAATTCCCTCCTTTCTGGTACCTCGTGGAGATGTACGCAAGCAAAGAAAAAGGGAACTGGGCACCGCACTCGAGCTGGATCCTAGAGAAAGCTATCGACTTGATGAAGAGAACCCTCAGCTCCCTAGGAGAGGAGAATTCTGAGTCCCACGGCTGCCCCAGCTCCTGGAGCCACAACTAGAGAGACACTGAGGGGAAATTGGAAACTGCAGCCCCGGGGATGTCCGCTGATCCAATAGTCCCGCCGATCCGCAGATGGCGATCTGGATGGAAGACAATACCACCGACAATAAAGGCACCGATCCATTCTTTTATTTATTTATTTATTTATTTTTTATTTTTCCAAACTCTCCCCCATACATATACCGTGATATTTATCAGATATTAACATACATTCTTTTTACATTCTTATATATAAGATACTTTTAATGAAATAAATACATACACATGACTTTTGGTGTTGCTCGCACATTTCCCCTTTCACTGCATCCCCACTCCTTCTTCTCTACCTTCTTTCTCCCTTCCTTCTCTTTCTTCCCTACTTCCCTCTTCTTCCTCTCCTCTCCTCTTCTCTTTCACCACTCTCTCCTCCAACCTTCCTACTTCCTTCTCCCCTCCTTTACTCTTTTCTCTCTCCTCTCCTTTCTTCCCTCTCATCCCTCTTCAGA
>NW_015391089.1:11697-22828 GCF_001527695.2 Protobothrops mucrosquamatus
TACAATTCCCAATTAGGTAGACCAAACCCACCTCTCAGTCTTGTATCTTGTAACATTTTTAGATTAATCCTTGCCTTTTTTCCCTGCCAAATATATTTCAAGATTATTTTATTAAGCCCCTCAAAATATTTCTTATCTAATCTTATTGGTATTGTTGAAAACAAAAACAATAATCGTGGTAATATGTTCATTTTGATTAGCGATAGGCACCGATCCATTCAAACACTCCCGCCACTGGACGTGAGATTCAAGGGGGAGCCGACACGCTTGGGGTTTTTCCTAACCCAAGACCTCAGCTACATAGAGGAATACAGGCAGCACATCCCTAGTGACAAAGCCTGAATCCGGATTGTGCAATCTGCTCTGGATGGGCCGGCTGCACATTGGGTGGTGAATTTGCATGACTCCAATGCCCCAGAGCTCAATGACTTCAATCGGTTCATGTCCTCTCTGAGAAGGTGATTTGAGGACCCCCTGGCTGATTGCCAAGCCCGCGAAAGGATCAAAACGATAAGGCAAGGCAAACGCCCGGTAGTCGAATATACGCAAGAATTCTGGGCCATTGCCAGCAAACTGAACTGGCCGGAAGACATCCTCCTTAGCCATTTCAAAGACGGCCTAAATTACGACCTATATGACACTTGCCTGCCCCAAGGGGACCCACACCAACTTGACAAATCGTACGTCCTGGCAGAGGAAGCAGAGATCGACCTACTGAAGAGGCACCGCCGAGGAAAACAATGGAGCCGCTCACCGCCTGAGTCGACGCGCGAACCAGTGAAACCATAGTCTATGGCCAAGAAGCAAACGGGCTGCTTCAGATGTGGGAGAGAGGGGCATCGGGCTGTAGAATGCCACTCAAAAGCCCCCCAGCACAACCCAGACAGATCACCGGCCAGCAAATCTGGGAAGTCTCCAGCTAAGCCAAAAGAATCTGCCATGAGAGTGATGGAGGCTGTGGAATCCTTTACCTCTGCCCATCGTGGGGAAAGAACTCCAGCCTACACTGCAGGTCCGGTGGACACCTCAGACGACAGCTCGGAGGGTGAACCCCTGGTAAGTGGACCCATTGCACCCAACCTCAAGACAGTGACTATATTAATTCCCTCCATGCCCGAAGCTGTCAAGGGGAAAGCCTTAATAGACTCTGGCTGTACCTGCTGCCTCATTGGCCCGACGCTAGTGGGGAATTTGGGCATTCCGTCGAGGAGGCTGGAACAACCAATCTCATTTGGCCAGTTAGATGGGTCCATAGCGGGGGGGGTGCCAGCTACCCTAGCCATGTTACCAATCCACCTCTCCCTGGGCAACCACGAGGAAGACATAACGTTTGTAGTGATCCCAGGCATGGAATGCCCAATGATCCTAGGGATGGAATGGTTAAAGAAATGGAACCCCTGGGTAAATTGGAGGACGGCAGAAATCAAATTCCTGAAAAGGGACCCCATGGACTTAAAACTCCAAGGGGATCTACCAAAATTAAAAATGGAAAAAGCATCCATGGGAGAAGAAAAGGGGCTACCAGAAATACCAGAGGAATACAGAAATCTTGCTGAAGTTTTCAGCGAGGAGAGGGTGGATGAGCTTCCCCCCCATCAACCCACTGACTGTGCCATAGAATTCAAGCCAAAGCCCAGATTATACTCCATGAGCCCAAAGGAGAAGGAGGAAATGGAAAGATTCATCAAGAAAAACCTAGAAAGGGGGTTCATTGAACCAACCAAGTCTAAAGTGGCTGCCCCAGTCCTCTTTAGAGAGAAGAAGGACTGCTCTTTATGCTTATGCGTGGATTATAGGCTCCTGAATACAATCAGTGAAAGCAACCTATACCCCCTACCCCTCATGAAGGACATGTTATCACACCTCTCGAAGGGGAATTTTTTTTACTAAACTAGATCTAAGGGAAGCGTACTACCGCAAGAAAATTGAGGAAGGGGATGAATGGAAAACCGTATTTAACTACCCAATGAGATGCTACCAATTCAAAGTTTTGCCATTTGGATTACAAGCCCCCCCCCCCAGTATTTATGCAATTAATCAACGAGGTACTAAGGGAGCACCTATTTAAGGGTTTCCTGGTTTACTTAGACGACATCCTTATCTTCACTGAATCTAAAGAGGAACATGTCAACCTAGTTAGAGCGGTTTTAAAGAAATTGCGAGCTGCCCACCTATATGCCAAACTATCGACATGCGAATTCCACCAGGAAAGGATAGACTACCTAGGTTATTGCATATCCCCACAGGGCATTGAAATGGACCCAGAAAAGGTCAGAGCAGTTTTAGAATGGGCACCACCTCACACAAGAAAGCAACTGCAAAGTTTCTTGGGTTTTGCAAACTTTTACTGCCAATTCATTCCCTCATTTGCCCAGATAGCCCTGCCCCTCACGAACTTACTAAAAATGAAGGGAGCATCCTCAGTAAAACCTAGCCAACCACTAAAGTGGACAATGAAGTGCCAAGCGGCATTTGAGAGATTGAAGAGACTCTATTCTGCCAAACCTGTACTGAGGCACCCAGACATGGATAAGCCTTTTGTAATACAGGCGGATGCAAGTGATGTGGCAGTGGGAGCTATTACAAGAAAAGGATGAAGGGTATTGCAACCCTGTGCGTATACATCCAAGAAACTCACCGAAACCAAACAGCGCTGGCCTGTGTGGGAGAAAGAGGCATACGGGATACATTGGTCATTACTCACATGGCGCCAGTTCCTGGAAGGCAATAAAATCCCTTTCCAGGTGTGGACAGACCACAAAAATTTGGAAGCCTTGAAAACACCCAGGAAGCTCAACCCCAAGCAAGCCTGCTGGTCCCAGCATTTTCACCAATTTTACTTTATAATCAAACATTTGCCGGGGGGAAAGAACTTCCCCAATATAACAGCACGCAACCCACTGACTCTAAACAGATGATGGTAGAATCACAACTGGCAGCGCCAGTAATCACCAGAGCCCAAGCTAAATTAAAACCGCAGCTGGGTAGCCAAACTGGAATTGAATTCCAGAAATGTTTGGAAACAGATGAATGGATCCAAAAAAATAAACACGTGTGCACAATGAAAGACAAACTGCTTTGGGTGGGGGAAAAGTTATATATACCAACCACCCAAAGAGTCACATTTGTGCAGCTTTTCCATGACACAAAATCAGCAGGGCATTTTGGACTTGTAAAAACATTACACTTAATTAAACGGCAATTTTGGTGGCCATCCATGAAAAAGGACATAGAAAGTTACGTGGCCAGCTGCCCAAAGTGTGCAACTGCAAAGAGGTTGCAAGGGAAATCGCCCGGACTGTTACAACCAGTGGCAAATCCCTCAGCCCCTTGGAGGGAAATAGCCATGGATTTTATAGTAGAATTACCAGAAAGCAATGGGAATACTGTCGTCTGGATGGTCACAGACTTGTTTTCCAAACAGGTGCACTTTATCCCTTGCCAAAAGATTCCCACCGCAAAAGCCTTAGTGAAACTTTTCATGCAGCATATTTACAGATTGCATGGGGCACCCCAACGCATCATATCTGACAGGGGAGTGTAATTTACGTCTGCATTTTGGAAGGAATTTTTATCCCTCTTAGGGACCACTCAGGGACTGACATCTAGCCATCACTCACAGGGGAATGGTCAAGCGGAAAATTCGAACTCAGTACTTGAGCAATATTTAAGATGCTTTCTTAATTTCCAGCAGTCGGATTGGACGGACCTACCCCCTTTCGCAGAAGTTGCTTACAATAATGCAGTTCACTCCAGCACAGGTTACACTCCTTTTCAAATAGCTACCGGTCAAAAATTTCAACCCCATGCCAGAACTAATCCCAAACGAACCAGCAATCCCATCACTGAAAGAATGGATGGAACAATTACAAAACACCTGGCCAATAGTTAGAAAAGCTCTGGATGAAGCTAGGCAAGCATACAAAACACAAGCAGATAAAAAAAGGGTCGAACCTACACCATTCATTATAGGAGAAATGGTGTATTATCTACAAAATACCTAAAATCCCTACAACCCTGTAAAAAACTTGGACCAAAATATATAGGGCCTTTTCCAATTAAAAGAATCATAAACCCAGTAACAGCAGAATTAGAACTACCCAAAAATCTTAGGCAAATACACCCAATTTTCCACTGCAGTTTGCTGAAAAGAGAACAACAGTCACTCTTACGGCCAAAACTCCCCCACCACCACCCCAATCATGGTGGAAGGAGAACAACACTTCAAGATAAAGGAAAACCTAGTCTCTAGTAGATATCATGGAACTACTCAATACCTAGTAGCGTGGAAACACCTCCCCACCTCACAAAACGAGTGGGTCCTTAAACGTCATGTCAGAGCACCGCAGCTATTAAAGACGTTTCATACAGTGTCCCAACAAGCCAGACTAACTTTTATACCTGTTTTGTTTTCTTTACAGGTGGATCTCTCTTATTTTTAAGGGGGCAGGATGTCAGAATCCAATTATATTTCATTTCTATCTACCTACTCTGATAAAACCCAATTCTTACTCTATGCTGGATTCTGTCATACTATGAAAGGGGAGGAGGGAAGCAGGGGGGGTTTATGACTCTCACTTCCTTCATTAACAACAAAGTGACCGTTTGTGGATTCTCTTCAAGAGGACTAAACATAACAATGCGGCCATGTGCCTTTCATCTTAGTCCCTCTGAAGTTCTCCTCTTTGCCGACAGTGAGGAAAAAAGGGTGGGGGGAAATCCAGTGCCTGGGATCTGGGAAAGAGAGGATGAGTGATTGTGCTGACGGAGCGGACGATGGATTGAATTACCTGGAAGAACTGTGGGGTGGGAGCTGCTTGGGAACATTTTAAAACATTGAAGAGTGGGAGAGGATTCCCCAGATCCTGTCTAACATGTCTACAATCAGCTTCTCTTAATAAAGATCCCTGTTGGAAGAGATATTCCAAGAGTTCTGTCTTCTTAAGATGTAAGATTGAGGTGGGTCCTTACAAGGAGATTGGATTAGATGATCTCTAAAGTCACTTCCAACTCTATCACTCTGAAATACCTTTTTAAAAGTGTATACTTCATTACTGCTGTTACTTCCAAGTTGATTAATCTTTTTGGGGTATATAGGCCAGTTCAGTGATGGCGAACCTTTTAAGAGACCAAGTGCCCAAACAGCAACCCAAAACCCACTTATGTATTGCTGGGTGCCTGCTAGGTGTGGCCCACTGGGTGGGCATGGCTATACTGGCCATGTCAGACTGGGTGGGTGTGGCCAGGGTGGGCATGGCCAGCTCAATGTTGCTCCTGGGGAGGGATGCCTCTGGGGGCCAGGCAGGGTAGGGGGAGATCCAGGGGGTCTCTGGCAGGTGGGGCAGTGGACAGGAGAGCATCTTGCTCAGCTGGTGGCTTGGGGGGAAGGGGGCAGCTACACCCCCTCCCAAACACTGCCTTCTCACGAAAGCAGGATGAAAACTCCAAAAAGCGACAAGGAAAAAAAGTTAAAACAGAAGAGTGTCTTGCGATGGTTTTCTTCCCCACTTCCTTCTAGCTGCAGTTTAAATATATAAAGACCACAAAAGAAAAAATTTGGCTTTCTCTTGTTTTAATTCAGAAAGCAGGAATGGGAGGATGGAGGGTGGGTTGTTTGTTTCAAAGGAAGGGAAAGAGAGGGGCTGGGGGAGCGCAGCAGGTGAACAGCGATGGTGCAAGGCTTCTGGCTATGCAGGGGGGCTTGTTCTCTTTAAAAGAGCAAAACGAGGCAAAAAATAAAAATCCCCCACTCACTCCACCTCCCAAAAACACAATAACAGAGTTTTCAATAATACAAACAGTCCTTGGAGGCCATCTGGGTGGGCTCACTGCCCCTCTGACTCCCTCCCCCAGACACTTGCCAGAGCCTCTTAATCGCAGAACGTTGGGCAGGGGGTCCCCCCTCTTGAGTCAGGGGTGCCACTTCAGCAGCACCAAGGCAGATTGGCATGGTCTGTCTCACCCTCATATCACCGTGTGTGTGTGTGGGGGGGGGTGAGCTGGACTAGAAAAATGCCTGTCCGATGCCCAGCAGCTGCTGCCAAGATGGTTCATCTCCTTTGGGGAGAAAGGTGGCCAGCATGCCCTGGGGACTGGTGGGGTCCTGCAGCTCTTCCGAGGGAGAGTGCCCTCTGTGCCCTCTGCTGCCTGCCTGCACTCTTCTGCCACAGATGCTTGCCAGGCAGGGTGGGGGCACGCTCGCGCACGGGGACATGCATGGAGCTGCTGCCTCGCTTGCGTGTTGTGCCGGGGCTGGGCTTGGCGCCGAGCCTCCTCACCGCTTCTTTCCCCGCGGACATCAGGAGCACCCACCATGCCTACCGCTCATTCCGGGGCAGCTGCCGCCCTCTGGCGCTCTCCAGCCCATCGCTGGCCAGCCAGGCGTGCTGAGCTCAGGACTCCGGTGGATGGAGGCCAGAGGGGAGCAAGAGCCGCAGCTGCCTGGCTCCTCTGCCTGAGGAGGCATGCAGGGAAAGGCACTGCCTGGCTTGGTAAGCCGCGGACCACCCGCAGAAGGAGGAGGAGGATGGAGGAGGAGGGTTGGCCGGGGACAGGCTAGTGGCAGGTGCAGCACTGCCCATGGGGGGAATCTGACCAGCCCCAGCCTAGAGGGGGAGAGAGGCCGAGGGAGCCCAAAGGGAGGCAAGTGTGGTGCTCAGGGGTAGCCACTCTCCCCATTCCCCCCGTGCTCCTACAGAAGGGCTGGCTGGCTTTGGCGTCACCTGAACAGGCCTGGCTCTGCATCTGCCCAGTGGTGCTGGTGGGCCTTCCTTCCTTCCTTCCTTCCTTCCTTCCTTCCTTCCTTCCTTCCTTCCTTCCTTCCTTCCTTCTTCTTTCTTTCCTTCTTTCCTTCTCCCTCCCCTCCTTCCTTCCTATCTCTCTCTCTCTCCCTTTTGTTATGGTTCCGGCTAATGAAACACTTCAAAGAACTTCCAGGCATTGATTTTCCTAAAAGTAATTTATTGTTACAAAATGTCGGCACAGGCATAACGGAAGGTTGATGCTAAGATCTGAAATTCTCTTCCTCTGAGCAGTGAAATTATCCTCCCTCCCTAAATTAGCTGTCATATATCACGTTATCCAATTAGTGTGAAGGTCAAAGGTTTCCTTCCTCTTTCTTTCCCGGGCTTTCCCCCCCACCCTCTTCTGCTCTGCATTAACCCTAAAAATACCAGACAGTTCTGCATATTGTCAAAGCAAGAATATACAGTATTTGCAGCGTTGACATCTTTCTCCAAAGTCCAAACTCATGTGTCCTCCTTCCCCCGCTAGCCTTCTGCAAAGCGCAAACGGATGCCACGTCCTACTTGTCTTCTCCAAACTCACACCCACCATCACTTCCAAAGGCCGTCTGCTTGCTCACTTGCTGCACTCCTGCCAAAACCTGCTCCTTTTATACCTTCCCCTCTCCCCACCCAGCTCTCGCACCTGTTCTCGCGAGAGCACTGCTAGATTCGGTTTCCCTGGCCTCTCCAGTTCCCACTAGTCAGGCGCATGTGGAGAAAGGGAGGGGAGTATCCCTCTGGCATGTGTGGCAACAGAAAGGGCTCTGCGTGCCCAGTCTGGCACGCATGCCATAGGTTCGCCACCATGGGGCTCTCCTTCATGAGCACAGAACTCTTGTTGAAATTGCTGAATTATTTGAAGGTGAAAAAAGGTACCCACAGTTTGGCTTAGTTGTATTTGAAGTTTAGTTTGTTTACCATTCTCAAGGCCAACTGTCCTGGCTTCAGTATACAGAACCTGAACCTGAGAATTTCCCAAATATCTTCTTGGCCGATGATTGAACTCTGGTTGCCTGGCTACTGGGGGGGTTGGGCTCTAGGGTTTGTTTCAATTTGGTACTTCGCGTGTTTTTGCTTCAGATCTTATTCGGTTCGTTCCTTTTCTCTAATTTTATGGAGTCAAGGGTTTTTCTTTCCTAGGGATTGAACAGAGGCAGCTTTGACATTAGGCAAGATCTGCTTCAATAGTCAACTCAGAGACAGCAGTGTTCCATGGGGCTGAGCATCTAAATGTCCAGCCATGAGAGCGAGCTGGAGGAGACTGAAACTATGGCCGGCTCTCCCCCAGACCATGCTGCACTTGAGACCAGGTGGAGTGGCTGGAGGAGCTGGGCCTCGATAAGGAACCTGTCAGGCCCAGATGGTTGTTGGGCATGGGGTGAAGGGAAGACCCCTCTAGGATAACCTTCACAGGCTGGAGTGGTGTGAGGGGGATGGAGGCGAAGAGAGCCCAGAAGATGCCATGCTGAGCTATGCCCTATACCTCATACAAGAGGCAATGGAGAATCAAACAGCCTGGGAAACTCTTTTGCAGAGGGCTATCCAGGCTCCCTGGGTCACCCCAATATGAAGATTTTGCTTTTGGCTAAATGTGCCAACATATCCTTCATCAGGGGCAGTGGATAGACATTTTATATGCACACTACATTTAGCTCCTATAGTCCATGCACAGACAAAGAGGTCCATCCTTCTTTTTTTGGAATAAAATGGGCTGCCACTCGCAGCCTCGACAGTTGAATAAATCCACATTTTAGGTTTTTGTCTATGAAAGCGTGAAGCTCTTCTAGCTCATGTAGAGTCATTGAGTAAAGTTTAGGCTTTGGGAGTTTAACCCCAGGAAAGCTTTCAATACTATAGTTAGTTCGACAATGGGGCAGGAGTGGGTCAGAGCCTTTCTCACTAAACACATCCCATAGAATACACTTTGGGGATTCTGAGCTCATTTTTCAAGTGTTTCTGTGCCACTATCCCCAACTCCCTTTGTTCTTTGGCTTTCCTGCCCCTGGACATTGGAATGTTTTCCTCTTTCTTGGCCATTTTATGCTGAATTTTTAAAATCCTTCTTGTCTAATTTACATAAAGGGTCCATTTCTGGAGCCAAGACAGTCTGAATAGGTGTCTCTCCATCCCTGGTGCCACTATGAGAGTCTCTTTATGCCTTGTGCCTTCCCATTCTCATCTCCACTGGTCACCCTCCCAGCTACTGTCCCATCCAGTTGGCAAAATGCTATGTGTACCTTCAGCCATTTGAGTCTCAGCCCCAGCTTTTCCACAACCTCAGGGCTAACCACACACCTAGTGCAACCCAAGTCCACTGCCCCTGATGAAGGATATGTTGGCACATTTAGCCAAAAGCAAAATCTTCACTAAGTTAGATTTGTGGGAGGCTTACTACCGGGTTCTATGGAGATTCTCAGTCATCCAGGACAGTCATAGTTGTGCCAAAGGTGCTTTTTCAAGAGGCAACTGGACTTTCTTGTTTTTTCTTTGCAGACATTTCGCTTCTCATCCAAGAAGCTTCTTCAGCTCTGACTGGATGGTGGGAAATTTCAGGATTTTGTAGCTAGGCCAGAGCAGCCTCAAAAGAGAAACCTCAAATACCCTCATTAGTGGAGTGGAAAGTACAACTTCAAAACACCTGGTCACTGGAAGAAGCACGTTAGGCACATAAGAAACAAGCTGACAAAAAACATGTGAAACTTAAGGATTTTAAATGGGTGATAGATAGAGTTTACCTTTCCACAAAGTATCTACAGTCTACCCAACAGTCAAAGAAACTGGGCCCTAAATATGTTGGGCCATTCCCCATTATTAAAGTAATTAACCCAGTCACTGTACAGCTGGAATTGCCCAAGAATCTTAAACTTATTCAACCTGTGTTTCATTGCAGCTTATTAAAACCTGAAACTCTGTCTCCTAGGCACCTTGCACCTGACAACTTACCTGTGCCCATTTTTATTGAAGGAGAGCAGAATTTTGAAATTAAGGAGATTCTAGGAAACATAGAAGGAAGGTCCAGTACCTCGTTGCATGGAAGCACTTTCCCCCTTCATAATCCAAATGGGTAGATGCTAGAATGTCCAGGCACCTAAACTTCTCCAAAACTTTTATAGAAAATACCCTGATAAACCCTGAATGGATCAATGTTCTACTTTGGGGATATATTGCTTTGTTTTACCTATGTGTATTTTGTTTTCTTGTTGTAGGGCTAATGCCTCTGTTATGGGGTGGGGCAAGTGTCAGCCTGCATCTTTACTTCCTTTCCAGCTTGCTGCCAGCTGCCATGGAAATGGTGGGAGAGGGAGGAATGGCACTTGGGGGGGGGCATGAGGAGGTGAAAGTGGAAATTTTCCAGAAGCGATGAGACTGCCAACTTGAGTTTTGTTTATCCTCAAAGCTAACTCTCTTGGCTTGAGAATGCAGAAGGGAGGAACGGTTGATTGAATGATTGAACTCTGGTTGCCTGGCTACTGGGGGTGGTGTTTGTTTCAGTTTGGTGCTTCATGCATTTTTGCTTCAGATTTTGCCTGACTTAGTTGTATTCAATTGCTTTCCTGTCTCCACGTTGCTGCCTTTGGAGGTTGGACTATTTTTTCTTTTGCATGAAGACAAAGATGAAATTAAGCAACTCTGTTTGTTCCCTACTGCCTATCATCTACTTGTTATCTTCTCGTGTTAATGGACAATCACTTCCTTTACTATTTTCTTGATTCTTACACATTGAAGTATTTTTTTGTTATTATTTTTGGCATTTATTGCAAGTCTTAGTTCATTCTTAGCCTTTGCCTTCTTGACTCTATCCCTGTTGATTTGGTGTGGGATCGCAAAATCCCGGGATCCTGCGCCTGCAGGATGAACTTATTCCTCTCCAGAGGAATGGACTAGTGATGTACGTTGGCCTAAACCAATGGGCCTCGCTTTAGATCAGGAAACACACGGGCAACATGCTTCTTCAGGTGAGATGGCAGGCAAAGACCCTCAAGCCTCTCCGTGCCTCCCTTTTATTCGTACATTAACATAATCAAGGGGGGTGTGTACAAAAGGACAATAGGGGGATGGCTCTCCATTGCCATACACAAAGAACAGGAAACTTAAGTCAAGGAGGTACTAATTCAAGGTAAGCTTTTCAGGAGAAACGAAACTTAAATCAGGAACCAAATGGATGCAACATCTCCACTGTTTTTCTTTTTTAAGAAATCTCTGCTCCCACTAGTGGCCCCCTTCTACCTCCTCCGAGGCAGGAGGGGGTACGTCCATGAGAATGCGAGATTCCTGTTTGGAGGCAAGGTAAGTAATGGTGGATTCTCCATCCGACGATTCCGGGTGATCTGGATCAGTGTCGGATA
>NW_015391089.1:23473-24757 GCF_001527695.2 Protobothrops mucrosquamatus
CGTCCTGTAGTAAAGTTAGCACAATACTGAGAATAGTTAGTGGGAATATGACCAAGACAACATCCATGTCCCAGGATAGATGTAATAGTGATGGATGTAGCATTCCACCTACAAAGGGAATCTGTTGTGGCATTCCGGATAGGTTCTATAGAGCCTACAGCCTCATAAAAGGGTGGGGTAGCAGATAAACAAAGCCAACCTCTCCTCCTTCCTCCCTCTCTCCTACCTCCCTTCCTCTCTCAACCATCCCGTCTGGTGCAGTTGGGGTACCCACCGGACACCTCCTTAAAAAATCACATATAAATCTACAATACATCAATTTATATACCTATCTATTCCCTTTCCCCCCTCCCCCCCAGGACTTCCCAGAGCTGATCCAGGAAATAAACACACTATAATCCAATTCTATTCAAAGCTACTCATTATTACTACACACTAGTATAAACTTACTGTGACTCTAAAATAACATTAAGATACATACACATTTTATACATATATCAATATTTGTTGTATATATTTATGTATATATAAATTTTTTAATCAAAAGCTACATGATAATTATTCAGTTTATACTTTCTCTGAATATAATCTATCCATCTTCTCCACATTGAAATAAATTTCTCCTGAGAGTGATCCTTCAGGTACGCGGATATTTTTGCCATCTCTGCAAAATACGATACCTTCTGTCTCCAATCATCCATAGTTGGTAACGTCTTTTTTTCCCAATTTTGAGCAACTAATGTCCTTGCTGCTGTTATACAGTACAACATCAATTTCATTTCTTTTTGATCCAAATTATCCATAATACCCAATAGAAATAACTGCGGTGTAAATTTTATCTTTTTCTTCAAAATCTGTTGGATATTCCACCAAATCTTAATACAAAAGGCTTTAACATCCCTACATGTCCACCAAATATGATAATAAGTTGCATCCATATTATCACATCTCCAACATTTTGGTTGCAAATTTGGATACATGCAAGACAATTTTTGGGGATCCAAATGCCATCTATAAAACATTTTATAAAAGTTTTCCCTTAGATTCTGTGCTTGGGTGAACTTGACATTTCTTACCATAATTATTTCCCAAGTTTCTAACATTATTGGTTCTTGAATATTTTGAGCCCATTTAATCATACAATCTTTAACTAGTTCTGTTTCCGAATCAAATTCTATCAAAACACTATATATTCTCCTAATATGGGCTCTACTTTGATCTTTAATCTGTTTTATCAAGTTCACATCTTCTAAAGTTAAACCCAATTTTTGGTCTATATGCCAT
>NW_015391089.1:27087-29235 GCF_001527695.2 Protobothrops mucrosquamatus
TAGCAAGAATTGCCAATCCAACTTATCAAAGGCCTTTTCAGCATCCAAAAAGATAAGAGCCGCCGGAATTTGATTATTTTTGTCCAAATACTCCAACAGATTCACAATTTGTCTGACATTGTTCTTCATATATCTTCCATTTATAAATCAGACTGATCCACATGAATAATCCGTTTCAATACTTGCATTAGTCTGTTAGCTAATATTTTTGCAAAAATCTTATAATCCGTGTTCAATAGAGATATTGGCCTATAATTTTTAGGCTGAGTCATATCTTGATCCTCCTTTGGTATAAGTGAAATAAATGCACACCTCCAAGATGGTGGTATTTGTCCTCCCATTAAAATATCATTAAAAAGACATCTCAAGGGTTCTAACATTTCTTCAGACAATTTTTTATAATAAATTGCAGTAAACCCATCTGTACCAGGGGCCTTACCAACCTTCAATTGTTTAAATGCCTCTGCAATCTCTTCCAACGTAATCGGACAATTCATCAATCCTTTTTGATCATCAGAAAGACGAGGCAAATTTGCTTGTTGCAAATAGTTTCTATTTCAAAAGATTGTATATTCTCAGAGGCATATAATTTAGAAAAATATTCCGAAAAAGCCCTTTTAATCAAGTCCTGTTGAAAAATTTCTTTACCCTTGTAATTCATTTTCTCAATGAGTCTTTTTTTTTGTTTCTTACGTAATTGATAAGCTAACCATCTTCCAGGTTTATCTGCGTTACAGAATGTATTATGTTTCATATATTTCAAATTAACAGCAATTTGATCAGAAAGCAACATATTAAATTGTTCTTTCAACATTACAATAGATGCCTTTAAGTTCTTATCCGTTGGATTTAAGGAGAAAGCTTTTTCCTTTATTTTTATCTCTTGCTCCATATCTTTATACTTTTGTTGCTGATTTTGCTTGTAAGCAGAATTCATTGAAATTAAGGCACCCCTCATAACTGCTTTGCTTGCATCCCAAACCATTGACATAGAGGTGCCTTTATTCATATTCAACATAAAAAAATCTTTTAAGTAGTCTTTAAGTTTCTGCACATTTGTTTCATAATTCAATAAATTCTCATTTAATCTCCAAGTCCTTCTACTACCTCCATCAGTTGAAATTTCCATCCATACAGGACTATGATCTGACAATATCTTAGAAAAAATCTTCACCTTCTTAACCCTAGAGATCAGATCATTAGTAATGAAAATAAAATCAATTCTGGAATAAGATTGATGCCTATCCGAAAAAAAGGTGAAGTCACTTTCTCCTATATTCCTCTCTCGCCATATGTCTCTTAACTCAAGGTCTTCCTGTAATGCAAAAAAACTTTTAGGCAATTTAGTTTGCATTGAAATTTTAGCAGAAGTCTTTTGATCTTTTTTTGGATCTATTACACCATTCCAGTCTCCCATCATAAGAACAGATTTATAATCCAATTGTATTATCTTTTGATGTAAAAGAGTATAAAATTGCTTTTGTTGTTGATATAAATTAGGTGCATATAAACCCACAAGAAGACATTTTTTCCCATTCAATATGATTTCAATAAACACAAATCTTCCTTCTGCATCAGCATCTATTAACTTTGGCATCAATTCCTTCTTAACATAAAGAACTACACCCGCTTTTTTCTTTGAAGCAGGGGCCATAAAATGTAAACCCAATTTAGGATTAAACAAATACTTTTGATCTTTTAATGTAATATGCGTCTCTTGTAAACATATAATATCATTCTTATGTTGCTTCAAATAATAAAATATTTTCCTCCTTTTTTGTGGTGAGTTCAACCCATTAACATTTAAAGTTATTAATTTAGCCATCCTTTGGCTTTTGAAGCTTCTGAAGCATCCCTTGCAGATCCATCATGACAGATCTTTTAGGTCTAGCCCCTCCCACTGGCTCCGAAGTAGTTGAACATGTTTGGGGCATAGCCTCTTTCTGCTGTTCTCTTTCCTTTCGCTTGTAAGCTGCACGTGTCATTCTCTGCTCTTTTGGATCATCCTTTGCCTCCAACGTTTGTAAATTCTGAAAATCTCCTTCAGATAACGACATAGCTCCAGGCAAGTCCACAATCAGTTGTTCCACTCCTTCTTCTGTTCCTTTAACTGGTGATGTAGAAGATGAATCAGCTTTCAGAACCGTT
>NW_015391090.1:0-4115 GCF_001527695.2 Protobothrops mucrosquamatus
GACCTTGAGACACTGCAGCCATCATAAATATGAATCAGTTGCCAAGCATCCGAATGTAAATCACATGACCCTGGGAATGCTGAAATGGTCATAAGTGTGAAAAATTGTCATAAGTCACTTTTTTCAGTGCCGTTGTAACTTCGAACAGTCACTAAGCGAACTGTTGTAAGTCGAGGACTACCTGTACTTTATCACTTTTTTCCTTTTTTTTGTCATCAAGTTTTTGACACCTTGCTAGGCGACTGGTGGTACTCGGATATTGCCATATCCTAAAAGTGGTACAATGGGTGAAAAGGTTGAAAAGCCCTGGTTTAAATCCAGTATTTTATTGTGTAATTGGTGGTAAAATTGCTCTTGCTTATCATTGGGTGCATATATTGCAACTATCAATATCTGTTTTTGGTCCACCATAATTTCCACCATTAGTATTCTCCCCTCTTCATCTGCATAGACTTGTTTAGGATTCATCTTTTCTTTTATATAGAGGGCTATACCTCTTTGGGGTGCAAGTGTAAAGTAAAGCTTGCCCATTTTCAGTTGTTCTAAAATTCTGGAATGTTGTCTCTCAATGTGTGCCTCTTGAAGGCAAATTATGTCCATTTTTAACTTTTGTAGTCTAGTAAAGGTTTTTCTCCTTTTTAAGGGAGAATTCAGTCCATTTATATTTATTGATAAAATTCCAATCTCCTCCATGACTTCAGTTATATCTGGATCTCAATCTTCTAGGCAATTTTATCTGTCTCTGGTCTCTCGGTCTTGCTCCTTCCTCTGGGTAAGTCTTTTTAACTTCTTCCTCCTCTACTTGTTTAGGCGCTCCTGCAGCACCTGTTTCCTCTTGCTTCTTAGGTTCAGGATCCCCTTTTTCCAAAAAGGCTCTGTGGTTGTCAAAAAATTCTGCTGCTTTGAGCGGGGTGTCCAATCTGTATCTTTTCAAATCCCAGAAAATTAATATCCCTTCTGGGACCAACCATCTAAAGTTCACTCCTTTGTCAAGCAATTTCCTGGTTAAAAACTGGTAATCTCTTCGAGCCTCTCTTATCCTTCTGGGAATTTGCTTGAGCAGTGCTACTTCTTTTTCTTTCTATTTTAGTGGTTGATCTCTTACTTTTCTCAAAATCTCATCTCGTGTAGATCTTTTAAGAAATCTAACATGAACTTCCCTGGGAACTCTGTTTCTTCTGGCATAGCTTGAATTGACTCTAATAGTTGGCTGTTTTTATGGCTTCTCCCCAGTACGTGTTACTCAGTCCTGCTTCTGCCAGCAGTGAGTTCTTCATGGTCTGCAATATACCATTCCTCCGTTCAGCCACTCCATTTTCAGCTGGTGTGTATGTGTTTGTACGTCTATAAGTTGTTGGCTCACGGTCAACATGGATTACCCAAAAGAGCTGCACAATCTTTACAACGATTACTCGTTAGCTCCGGAAAATATTATTCCCGAAGGATCCAAGGTGCAAAAGCTAATACCCAACTTGTACAATGAGACCAAGTACAGCGTGCACTACGAAGCCTTGAAGCAGTACGGGTGTCTCGGAATGAAGTTTACAAAGATTCACTGCGGAATAAACTTCAGAGAAGAGCCCTGGCTGAAACCGTACATCGATCTGAATACCAACTTGAGAATGAAAGCTACCAACAAGTTTGAGAAAGACTTCTTCGATTCCAGTTTCTCTATCTTTAACTATCACCTTCCTTGGGTTATGATGGTTTGATTTAAGGTAATCATACTTTGGATTAATCTCCTTTGCGATCTTTTGTGGCTTTGTGAGAGCCTTGGCAGGAAGAAGTCCTCTTTCAACCAGAAGTTTTAAGATCTCTGCTTTGTTCATAAGTGCTATGCATATAATATTGTTGTCTCTCATTTAGAATAGAATAGAGCTGGAAGGGACCTTGGAGGTCTTCTAGTCCAGCCCTCCGCTCAAGCAGGAGAACTTATACCATCTCAGACAAGTGACTTCCAGTCTCTTCTTAAAAACCTCCAGTGATGGAGCACCCACAATTTCTGAAGGCAAGCAGTTCCACTGGTTAATTGTCCTCACTGTTAGGAACTTTCTCCTTAATTCCAGGTTGCTTCTCTCTTTGATCAGTTTCCAACCATTGTTTCTTGTCCTGCCCTCTGGTGCTTTGGAGAATAACGTGACCCCCTCTTCTTTCTGGCAGCCTCTCAAATACTGGAATACTGCTATCATGTCTCCCCTATTTCTTCTTTTCTTTAGACTAGCCAAACCCAAGTCCTGCAGCCATTCTTCATATGTTTTAGTCTTCAGGCCTTTGATCATCTTAGTTGCTCTTCTATGAACTTTTTCCAAGGTCTCAACATCTTTTTTGTAGTATGGTGACCAAAATTGGTTGCAGTATTCCAGGTGTGGTCTCACTAGGATTTTATAAAGTGATATTAATATATCGCCTGATCTTGATTCTATGCCTCTGTTTATACAACCCAGGATTGTATTAGCTTTTTTGGTGGCTGCTCCACATTGCTGGCTCACAGTCAAGTGATCATCCACTAGGACTCCAAGGTCCCTCTCACAGTTACTGTTTTTGAGCCAGGTCTTGCCTAATCTGTACTTATATCTTTGATTTTTCCTGCCTAAATTTAAACTTTGCTTTTCTCCACATTAAAACTCATTTTGTTGGATAGGGCCCATTGTTCAAGTTTGTCACGATCTTTTTGAATCCTGAGCTTTTCTTCTGGGGTGTTGACTATTCCTGCCAGTTTAGTGTCATCTGCAAATTTGATGAGTTCTCCTTCTATTCCCTCATCTAAGTCATTGATGAAGATATTGAAGAGTACTGGGCCTAAGATGGAGCCTTGTGGTACCCCACTGCTTACTTCTCTCCATGTGGATGTAGTACCATTGAGGACTACTCAATGAGTATGGTTTGTCAGCCAGCTACAGATCCATCTGGTGGTGATGTTGTCTATTCCACCTTTTTCTAGCTTACCAAGCAGTAGATTGTGGTCTACTTTGTCGAATGCCTTACTGAAATCTAAGTATACTATGTCCACAGCGTTTCGCTGGTCTACTAATTTAGTCACTTTATCAACAAATGAAATAAAATTGGTTTGGCATGATCTGTTTTTGACAAACCAGTGCTGCCTACTAGTTATAACTTTGTTTGCTTCTAGTTGTTTGCAGATCTCTTTTTTGATTATCTTTTCTAGGATCTTCCCAGGTATTGATGTTAAACTGATTGGTCTGTAGTTTCCTGGGTCTGTTTTTTTTCCCTTTCTTGAAGATGGGAACTGTTAAGTCCGGAGAATAATGGCGCTTGAGACGAAGCATTTCTAACAAGTCTTTATTCTCTGCTTCCAATCTACGAACAACGACAAGCCCAGAGGCACGCAAGCCTCTATATATACCCTCCGATCCCCGGGCAATTCCAACCAATAACAAGGCAGTCTTTTCCCGCCTTGCGCATGCGCGCAAGGCCGGCGCCACTCAGTCTGGTCCCGGGCAGCTTTTGCAAATGCCCGGGACTCTTGCAACTTCCCGCGCCTGCTTCTGCAGGCACGGGACACAACACCCCTCCCCCCTAGATAAAATAATGCTGCGCCCAACATGGACGCCACCTTTGGTAGAAGGGTGTGAAGGAGCCGCAGTAGCATGGCGAATCATGTTGTTTTGTAGAAACTCCTTCTGTCGACCCAGGCAGACCGCAGCGATGTGGCCTTTCTTCCCGCACGCCCGGCAAATGGCGGAACGGAACCGACATTCCGCTCGCTTGTGGCGATCCCCGCATCCGAAGCAACGAAGCTCAGCTGGGCCCTTGTCCTGACGATCTTTGGACCTCCTTCCAGCTGCTTGGTACCGCTTGTCCACCTCCTTGTGGATGGTTGCAGTCACTGGAGCGCTTCGAGTGGGCCGCAAATTCTTGACCGCTCCACCTGCATCTTCTTCTGCTGAAACCTCTTGCAGAGCATCTTGGAAAGAGACATCTTCCTTAGCGAACAGCTTCTGCTGTAAGTCTCTGTTCCTCAGTCCGCACACAAAACGATCACGCAGTCTTTCCTCTAAGTCCTTGAAATCACACGGTTTAGCTGCTCTTCTCAAAGCTGCAATGTATTCTTTTGCTGATTCCCCAGCTCGCTGATCCCTCTGTTCGAATGTGTG
>NW_015391090.1:4517-7087 GCF_001527695.2 Protobothrops mucrosquamatus
CGAATGTGTGCCTCCAAGCAATGACAGATTGCTTGGGCTGGAAGTGTTCCTTCAAAACTTTCTTCAGATCGGAGTATGACACCGTTTCCAGCGAGGCCGGGGCGATTAGGTTCTCGGCGATCTCAAAGGCATCTTGCCCACAAACGCACAACATTGTGGCAGCCTTTAAGCCTTCCTCCCTTATCTGGTTTACGCGGAAGTAAGTCTCGACTCTTGCAACGTAAGATTCCCACTTCTCGGGGTGAGAGACGTCGAATTCCGCTAAACGCCCAACTTTCGCCATGATCGAGGATCAGGGTCTTCTTCAGCCACACGCACCCTCCAGCGATTTCGTACTGGCAGGATAAACGCTGACTTCAACGCCGTTGTTCCTCTTCCGGACTTCTTTGGGTGAGTCTTCAAGCTTTCCTAGCTGTATAGACTGAATCCCACCTTCGTCGCCAGTGTTAAGTCCGGAGAATAATGGCGCTTGAGACGAAGCATTTCTAACAAGTCTTTATTCTCTGCTTCCAATCTACGAACAACGACAAGCCCAGAGGCGCGCAAGCCTCTATATATACCCTCCGATCCCCGGGCAATTCCAACCAATAACAAGGCAGTCTTTTCCCACCTTGCGCATGCGCGCAAGGCCGGCGCCGCTTAGTCTGGTCTCGGGCAGCTTTTGCAAATGCCCGGGACTCTTGCAACTTCCCGCGCCTGCTTCTGCAGGCACGGGGCACAACAGGAACCACATCAGCCCTTTTCCAATCCTCAGGTACTTCCCCAGTGCTCCAGGATTTTTGAAAGATATGGTGCAATGGTTCTGAGATAACATCATTATTTGCCTCAGAATAGGAAGTGAATACTGAGGTCCCATCTTTACTGAAATTATACTTTTATATAGATATTTACAGGGCTTTTTTTGTCATAGAACACCCAGAATGGAGTTCCGGCACCTTTTTTGGATGGAACCTTGTAGGGTAGGCAAAGCGGGTTGTATGATGTGTGTGAGTTCTGGCACCTTTTTTTTTTTTTTTACAAAAAAAGCACTGGATATTTATAGGGATTTCCCATGATGTTGTTTTCGGAGAGTGTGGTTTTGTTTGGTGACTCAGACCACTGTTGTATTTATACTTGTCTGTGGAGTGGGTGGGGGATTTCCCAAAGTGGTTAGAGTGTGGGTGGGATTTAAAGGTTTAGTAGGCCAGAGTGTTTAGTAGTCTAGAGTGCGGATGTGACTTAGATAGGTTAGAGTGTGGGTGGGGCTTAGAGGCTAGAGTGTGGGTGGGGCTTAGAGGCTAGAGTGTGGGTGGGGCTTAGTAGGCTAGAGTGTGGGTGGGGCTTAGAGGTTAAAGTGTGGGTGGGGCTTAGTAGGTAAGAATGTGGGAGGGGCTTAGAGGCTAGAGTGTGGATGAGGGCTTAGTTTAATGACTCATATTTATACTACTTTTTGCCCGTGTGTGTTAAAATGGCTCAGACACTCTACCCCCTATCTACGTGCCCATATGCATTGTGGATACATGGTACATTAATAATAATTGCATATATTAGAGCATGCCAATAATTACAAACATACAAATGAATATCCATTTTTTCCCCACTATCCCCCTGTTCCATGAGTCCCAGTATAAATCCCATCAATTCTATTATTGGTAGGTTGGTCTTGGCCTCTGTGGTGATCAGCAGGAAGAAATGCAGTAAAACATTAGGCAGGCAGTTTGATTGATGAAGGCTAACCAAGTCCAATGCTGTTTAATTTTCAGTAGCTTGGAGAACTCTTCCTGAAGTGACTGCAGTTTCTCCTGTTGAAGTCTACTGAATCAAAAGATAATAGTTAACATTATTGTGGAGGAGCCAGGTTTCCATTAACATTCACCATACATCTATACCCAGTAGAGCCAAGTCTGTTACTGAGTTCCCATTCAGTTTCTTTTTTTTTAATAAATATTTTATTGGTTTTTAACTATAACAATCTCCAGTGCCTGGTGTACAGCATGTTGTCTTGGTTTATATTTTAACAAGAAAAAAAGGACAATAATAATTAATTAACAATCAATAATGATTAAATTTGATAACTCCATAATTAATATATTAATTAATGAAATATTTCTTTGATCTTCCCTTCTCCCATTTGTATTCTCCTTCTTCAACCTTAACCAAAATATAATTCTTAATATTTTCAATATATAAACGATTAGATATAGGCATTTTTTATATTTATACAAATAATAATAATCTCTATATATAACATGTTTTTCAGCTTATATTATTCTCATAACCATCATCTCATTAGTTCAGCAAGCATCCTATTTTCATAATTTTTCTTTTCAAATTTTTTTTTTATTATTTTCAACATAAGAAAAAGAACACATCACAAGTACATCACAATTGAAAACCCCCCCCCACCCCCCACCCGGACTTCCCAAACCTGATCCCAGGATACTATTCATCTAAAAGTAACCTTATATTAATATCCCTAACTCCACAAAATATAATTCTACATAAGTAGGTGAAATATATGTATATGTATGAAAAGAAAAAGTTTTTTTATCTAAAAACCTAACCTATATTCCACCATTCTATGCTTATTT
>NW_015391090.1:8184-23133 GCF_001527695.2 Protobothrops mucrosquamatus
TTTCCACATTGATAAGTCTTTTTGTACTGATTTCCACAATTTCTCATAATTATTCTGATAAAGTTTCATGTTAGAGGAGGATAAAAAAATTCCCAAATATTTAACCTTACTAACCACTTCAAAACCTGATAGTTGCATAAGTTGTTTTTTATCTTTAACAGTCATATTCTTTGTAAGAATTTTAGTCTTTTGAACATTAATTCTAAATCCAGCCACCTTGCCATATTGATGCAGCACTTGCAACAAAGTTTCCAGTGACTCAGTTGGTTGAGACAATGTAAAAACCAAATCATCTGCAAAGGCTTTAAGCTTATATTTTCATAATTTTTGTTTACGCTTAATTTCCCTTATATTCAATCCAATTCTTATCAGTCATAATTTCTTCATATTAGTCATCTAACTGTCCACATTTTCCCATTTAGGTACATCATCCCAATATTTTATGTCATGCATTATAAAAATACTATACTTTGTATCTATCTTATAATATCTAGATGTAACATCCTTTTTAATCAGTTTATATTTCACTTATATTAATAAAAGTTACATCAACCTGCTATTTTTACATTTCATATATTATAGAACATACTATATTACTTAAATCTCTTATCCTTCTTGTTATAAGGCCCCTTTATGTTCAAAATTCTCTGTTCTTTTAGCCATATTCAAACAAATGTTTATTCATATAATAGTCCATCTGGTAGGGTGAGTCAAATCTCTTGTATCTGTCTCTGGTCTTCTTCATTTGCCCAGTAGTTTTCCAAGTTGATGTAATCCGCTTACCCGGCGGTTCCTGTATCTTTAAAAATGTTGTTGGGAATACAAAAGATGAAGTAAGTAAGATGAATACTTTCTGTCTCCCAAACTTTAATGGTTCTCCTGATAATTCTATAGTCCATTCCATTTTTCTTGTTGTATCAGAACCTTGTAGATTTTTTCCTGTTTGTGTTAAATTGTAATTCTTTTCCTTTGTTATTTCATTGATTTGATCATACTCTTCTAATTTGTAGTCTGTTATGTGATTTATTTGTTCATTCATTGTTATTTCCTGGGTGTTTTTTAATTGTAGATTTAGATTGGAAATATGCTTATTTAAATCATCAAAGTTGTTTCTAATTTCCTCGTGGTTTGAGTCTATTGTCATTTGTATTTGTCCTAAGATTACATATATTTCCTCCTGGAAAGTATTTATCTTGCCTTGAAGTATTGCTTCTGGAGGCCCTTGATTTTCCAGGCTAAGTCCTTCAGGAGAAAATATTGAATGTGGCATCCTGTCATTTTTTGATACATATGTAATATCCATGTTGTCTCCCCCCTTCAAATAATCTTTTCTCAATGTTTTAATTCAAAAGTCAATTTATCAGTCAGTCAAAATTACAGTTCAGTGTGTTAAGCCACTTTAAATCCTTCCTGTAGAATCTCCTCTAAAAGATTAGCCCAAAAGCCAAGGTTTTTCTTTTCCATAAACAGTTCTTAGATTTAAGCAACAGTCCAGGTGTTTTTTTTTCTTTCAGACACTTTTTAATCTTATAGCTGGCTCTTCCTTTGTTCCCATCTGTCTTCAAGGTTATTTGCAATTCAAAGGAAGAGCTTTTCTTTGTTTCTAGGCATTTTGCCAATTTCTGAGTCCTTATTGTTAATATTCTATTCTCTGATTCTCCACTAGATGTCAGCAGTTATTTCTTTTTTCAGGGTTTTTTTCAATCAAAAAGTTATTTTTGTTATTTATTTTTATAATTCCATCAAAAATTCTTTAGGGTATAATCTTGACAGTTTTTTAGTTCCTACATTTGTCCAGACTGTAGTATTTTAAATCAAATGTTAGTATATCTCTTTCCTCCTTTAATATTAATTCGCCGCTTCCATCTGTAAGGGAATGGGGATATAGTCCCCTCCCTTCACTTCTGGAGGTTTTCTTGCTTTGGGGATCTTTTCAAGGATTCAATTAGTAGATAGAAGAAAGAAGATCAGTACTCTCACCAATTCCAAGCATGCTGTTCACCGATGTTCAGGTTCGTACTCTGGGACTTTGGCTGCAAGTAGCTTGGGCTAGACGCTGATCTCACACTAGCCTTTCTCCTGTCGGGTTCGGAGGGCTTCCCCCAGATCAAACGAAGCAATTTCCATCACTTCGTGATCAATGGGGCACCCCTCCTTCATGGTCACCTCTTCGGGACAACTTCAGACCCATCTAGGGTCCCCCTGGCAGGACGAAACTAGGGCAGAGTGATACTAATCTTAAGTGTTTGTTTAATCCTGTCAGTTTGATTTAATTTCTTCCACTAATGGACCAATCATTTCCTTAACTTTTTTCTTGTTTTTTACATGTTGAAAGAAGCTTTTTTTGCTATTTTTGACTTTTGTCACAAGCCTTAGTTCATTTTGAGCCTTAGCTTTCCTCACTTCATCTTTGCAGGCTCGGGCTATCTGCTGATATTCTGCCTTAGTTATGTGCCCCTCTTTCCACTTTTTATACTTGTCCTTTTTGTCTTTCAATTTATCAGAGAGTTCTTTATGCAGCCATGCTGGTTTCTTTTGAGAACTGTTATTTTTCTTCTTCATTGGAATTGTGCTAGACTGGGCTTTTATAATCTTACTTTTCAAAATTTCCCAAGCTTCTTGAGTTGTTTTTCCCTTGAGGTTCCATGGAATCCTTCCCAAGCTCTCTCTAAGTTTATTGAAATTAGCTCTCTTAAAATCCAAGACTCTAGTTTGACTGTGTTCTATTGCTTGTGCTTGTATAATGTTGAATTCCAATATAGCATGATCACTCCCCCCGCCCAAGGTTCCTGTGGCTTCAACACCTTCTATCGTTTCATCTCTGATCCCCTAGTTCCCTTCTCTACTTTTTGGGAGACAAAGTTGTCTGCTAGGTTTGTCAGGAATCTGTTTGATCTTCCACTTGGTGCAGTTTGTCTCCCAGTTGATGTCAGGGTAATTAAAGTCCCCCATTACTATTGTGATGTGCTTCCTACATACCTTCGTTAACTGACTAGCAAAAAGTTCATCTAGTTCCTCTGTTTGGTTGGGTGGCCTATAGTATACACCTATGGCAATGTCATTTTCCCCCCTTTATATTGACCCAAATGCATTCAAGACAGTTTTCATCATTGTTGTGCTCTATTTCTGTAGAGATGTAGTTATTTCTTATATAGAGAGCAACTCCACCTCCTCTTTTATTTGGTCTGTTTCTTTTAAATAATTTAAATCCCTCTAGTTGTGTGTTCCATTTGTGGGTTTCATCCCACCAAGTTTCCGTAATGGCAACAATATCATATTTGCCCTCATTTACCTGAATTTCTAATTCACCCTGTTTATTGCTCATACTTTGCGCATTGATGTATAGACATTTGAGTCCTTTATGACTGACCCTGTGTTTATTTTCTACATAACCTATGTAGTGCCTGAGTTCCCCTATTTCCTTACCACCTGTTTGATTAGTGCACTGACCAAAATTGGAGTGTTACATGGGGATGCACACTTCCAGAGGACCCCTTGCGTTATGTATACCCTGATTAGTTTTCTAATTGGCTCAATTGCCTCTGCCTGGATCCTATATAGGGGTATGCATGGGGGTGGCCCTGCCTTTACCTGTATCTTAACTGGTGTGGCACTCTTTAGGAGGCCCACCTCAGTGGAGTCCCATCCCCATAGGGAAGGGGGTAGGTCCTGCAAATCTGGGTGCAATGAGTTTTCCTTAATTGGGGCTTGGGTGACAAGGCAGTGAATTTGTTTGGTCGGGATGTCTAAGTTGAGCCCACCTGGAGAGCACTTTATGGTAGCTTCCAATTTACATAAAAGATCTCTGCCTAACAGTGAGAGGGGGGATTGAGGATAAACTGTGAAGTAATGATCCAGGGAAAAGGTACCAATTTCCACCCACATATCATTAGTGAATTCTATGGGTATTATTTTCCCTCCCACTCCAATAATATTGTCCCTTGCCCCTGGCACCATCAATCCTTTAGGGTCTCCTACTTGAGCAGGGGGCTGGACTAGAAGACCTCTAAGGTCCCTTCCAGCTTCTATTCTGTTCTGTTCTGTTCTGTTCCTATCTCCTCCCACAGGCTGTGGGGGTTAGCCACTGGCTGCAACAACCCAGGAGGCTTTCCTGGCAGTCTTTTCATAGAAGAGCAGCTCGAGCACCCAGCAACATAGTTCTCTATGTCATTGTTCATTTGGGGCCACCAAAATTGCCTCCTGGCTAAATGGAGGATCTTCACAAACCCAAACTGACCTGCTCGTTTCACATCATGACATCTTTGCAAAATTTGGGTTCTTAGTTTGAGTGGCACATACAATTTGGAACCCTTCCAAGCCAGACCCTCTTTCATCGTCATGTCACCTTTATGGATCCTAAACCATTCATCCCCCTCCAGGGCTTCTTTCAGGTTTTGGGTGACCTCATTGTCAGCTGGCTGAGGGGGAGCCAGCAGAACTGACCTCGTAGAGCCTTGTGCTGCTAATTGCCCCAAGGGAATGATCAAGTTAACTAATTCCTCCCTGGAGGTTTTGTATTGTGGTAGGTGTGATAGCGCATCCATAGTCCATAGTCCAGTTGAGCAGCTGGCTCGCCTTGGGCTTCAGCCCTCCCCCTCCTGTTTTTAACAGCTCAGTAATAGGCAAGGCTATCTGTGCAAAGGAGGGGATAGCCACTGAAGAGGAACTCCTGTTGCTGCCATCCCAGGGGTTTTCATCTGTGGCATACCAGAAGGGAAAGGGATTGATTGGAGGGAAAGACTCTGGAGACTGGAAGTTCCAGCCCGCAATCCACAGCCCCTCGCTCAAGCAGCTGAAGGAGAAGTTCAGCAGGCTGGAGGTAAAAGAGACAGTTTCCATCACCCAGGTTGTGTGCACCATGGGGGGGAATGCCAAGGGCTACCCATCTCTTCCCCCCCCTCGCCAGAGTCCCAGCCCGGCTGCGGGAGCCCATGCCGCCTCACCTATTCCCCAGCCAGCTGTGATGTCGAGCCCTGTATCCCAGCCAAGCCTGTTGCTGCTGCCTCAGGCTGTTAGTCCAGGAGCCCGGCCAAGGGAAGTCTGGAGAGTGGTTCGGCTATGTCCCCAGGACCAACAAGCAGCCCAGCAGCAGGTGCAGGCAGCCCCGCCGAGGTTTGAGCCGCCTCCCATCTAGCCCACCTTTTATGGGGACCACGAGAAGCTATCCTTCTTCCTAAATCAGGTGTGGGCTCATCTAGATTGCTAGGCTTATGCCTACCTGGATGATGCCCAGATGGTGAATGCTGTGGCGGTCAATCTAGAGGGGGAAGTGGCCGACTGGGTGACCAACCTCCATGATGAAGGGGCTCCTGAACTGCAGGATGCTAACCTATTCATGGAGCAACTGAGAGGCTGTTTTGAAGATGAATCCCAGACCCTGCTGGCCAAGAAGGAGATCCATCATCTGAGGCAAAGAGGCCGCCCTGCTAAGGAATACGTTCATGAATTCAGAAGAGTTGCTGGTCGGCTGGGGCAGTGGCTGGAACAATCATTGATCAACTACTTCAAGCAGGAGCTAGACCGCAACTTGCTCCAAGCCTGCATCTATCGGGACCACCAGTGTCCCCCAAGTGCTATCCAGAGCTCCTATCAAGTGCTACCGATGTGGTCAAATGGTTCACCGTGCTGTGGAGTGCCCGGCTCCCAACCCCCAACCCAGAAGCACACCAGTTGCCACCACAAAGCCACAAAAAGCTCCCAGAGGAGGAAGAGAGAAGACAAACTGGGCACGTCAAGACCCGGTTGTCGAGGCCTCCCCCCCAACTGACCTCGAGGTAAAAGCCCAGTCTGAGCCACAGCAGATGCCGGCACCCTACAACAGTGATGAGGAAGGCGAGGAGGATCCAATGGTAAGTCAGCCCATCCCACCTTTTGCCATCCCCGCCAAGATAATAGTACCCAAAACTGGGGCCCAAATGGACTTAAACTTTTTAATAGACTCAGGTTGCACCAGGTGCCTAATTAATCTGCCCACAGTGCTCAAGCTGGGGATTCGGGCAAGGCTGTTACCCTTAGCCATGAGATGTGAACAAGCTGACGGATCCCTTATCGGCGGTGCACCTGCCACGCCCCTGACCGAACCAGTGAGATTGGAAATGGGTTGGCACTGGGAAAACATTTGTTTTGTGGTGGTCCCAAAAATGACTGAGGCTGTGATTTTGGGTCTGGCCTGGCTCGACAAATGGCGCCCAAACATCTGGTGGGAGAATGGAGTGAGGAACTTAAGATTGGGGATAGGCCCCTTCCCACCTGCCACTGCCAATGATACAAAGGACTATACCATAAATGAGGCTCAGGAAGATCACCCTGAGACACTAAAGGCTGTTGTAGAGAAGCTGCCAGGAATCCAGCTTGTCCCAACTGAATACCATGATTTAGCCGAGGTGTTTAGTGAGAAAGAGTGCAACGCCCTCCCCCCCACCGGGCTACGGACTGCACCATTGAAATTTTACCCAGGGCCAAGCTCCTGAAGCCAAAAATGTACTCATTGATGCCCAGAGAGATGAAGGAGTTAAGAGAGTACATTGATAAGAACCTGGCTCAGGGTTTTATCCAACCAGAAAAATCATGTGTAGCAGCCCCTGTATTGTTCAAAGAAAAGAAAGATGGGTTGCTGAGATTATGCGTGGATTTTAAAGGATTAAACGCTGTCAGCATAGAGAACATGTACTGTATCCCCTCCCCTTAATGAAGGACATGTTGGCCCACCTGGCAAACGGAAAGTTTTTACAAAGTTGGATTTAAGAGAGGCTTATTACCGAGTCTGGATTAAGGAGGGGGACGAATGGAAAACCGCCTTCAATTGCCCCCTGGGAAGCTTCCAATTTAAAGTGATGCCTTTTGGACTACAAGAAGCCCCTGCTGTATTTATGCAGTTAATCAACCAGGTGCTCCATGATCATCTGTATAAGGGGGTTTTAGTTTATCTTGATGACATTCTCATTTACACTGAGACCATGAAAGACCACATTAAATTGGTCTGCGAATTGCTGAGGAAACTACTAAAGGCTAAACTGTACGCAAAGCTATCTAAATGTGAATTTCACCAGACATGCTTTGACTACCTAGGGTACCGAATTTCAAATGAGGGAATAGAAATGGATCCTGCAAAAGTGAAAGCTGTATTGGAATGGCAACCCCTTTGCACCCGTAAACAACTTCAAAGCTTTCTGGGGTTTGCTAACTTATTCCACCAATTTATCCCCTCTTTCACGAAGATAGCCATGCCAATAACCAACTTACTGAAAATGGGGAAAGGGGTGAGGAAAACTCCAACCTTGTCAGCCATTGCCATGGTCCCTAGAATGCCAAGCTACATTCAAGAAACTAAAAAGACTCTTTGCAGCCGAAGCTGTTCTCAAACACCCTGACCCTGAAAAGCAATTCATCATTCAAGCCAATGTGAGTGATATGGCTGTGGGTGCTGTCTTCTTACAAAAAAATCGCACGGGGAGGATTACAACCCTGTGCTTACACTTCCCAAAAGCTGACTGACATGGAGAGGAGGTGGGCCATTCAGGAGAAGAAGGCTTTTGCGGTACGATGGGCATTACTAACATGGCACCACTTCTTGGAAGGGGGGAAAAAACCTTTTGAAGTGTGGACTGATCACAAAAATTTGGAAGGTCTGAAAACCCCCCGTAAATTATCCCTGAAAAAAGTCTGGTGGGCTCAATACTTCAACCATTTCAATTTCACCTTAAATTATCTTCCAGGGGGTAAGAATTTTTTGGCTGACGCTTTGTCTAGGATGCCTCAGTTCAAATATCACCGAGAGGAAATCATTAATTCTATCATTCCTCTACCGCAATCTGCCTTTCAAATAACCACTAGAGCTCAATTGCAAAAGCAATCCACTGGTCCTGATGACCGCTTACTGAAAAGACTTAAAGAGCAATTAGAGACTGACACCTGGTTCAAAGACAACAAATCTCTATTAACCCTTCAGGGAGGACTAGCCTGGAAGGGTTCTAAACTGTACCTCCCAAGTGTCCTCAGGATCGAATCCCTTCAGTGCAGTCATGATGCAAAGCAAGCCAGTCACTTTGTCTTCCTGAAAATATTACATTTGGTACAAAGGCAGTTTTGGTGCCCAGGCATGAAAAAAGACATTGAGAATTATGTGAAAAGCTGTGACACCTGCACTGCTATGAAGAAACATCCTGGAAAGCCTCCACAGCTCCTGCAGCAAGTAGCTGACCCTTCCCAGCCTTGGGAAGAAGTAGCTATGGATTTTATAGTGGTCCTACCCGATAGCAAGGGAAATACTGTAATATGGACTGTGATTGATTTATTTTCCAAACAAGCTCATTTCATTGCTTGTTCAGGGCTCCCCTCTGCTCAGAAACTGACCAAGATGTTTTTGAAGCATCTCTATCAGCTCCGTGGAGCTCCTAAGCAGATTATTTCGGGCAGAGGGGTTCAATTCACTGTGAAGTTCTGGAGGGAGTTTGTTAAGCTTATTGGGTCTACTCAGGGGCTTTCATCAGCTTTTCATCCGAGTACTAATGGGGCGTCTGAATGTACGAACTCAATGGTGGAGCAGTACCTCAGATGCTATGTTAATTACCAGCAGACTAATTGGGCTGATCTTCTGCCTTTCGCTGAAGTAGCCTATAATAATACTGTTCACAGTAGCACTGGTCTTACACCGTTTAAGATAGTTACTGGGAGGGATTTTGTGCCTATGCCTGAGTACCCCCATGAGCCACCTGCCTCCCAAACTTTGGATCAATGGGTGACCTCCTTTCAAAGTGACCTCCTTTGAGAAATGCTCCCCTCAAAGACTATTTTATGTTGGGGAAAAGGTTTATCCTTCAACTAAGTATTTGAGATTGAGGTTACCCAGCAAAATATTGGGGCCAAAGTTTCTGGGTCCTTTTCCTATCACCGAAATCATAAATCCTGTTACCGTGGAGTTAAAGCTTTCACGGCTTTTGGGGAGAGTCCACCCTGTGTTCCATTGTAGTCTGTTGAAACCTGTTTCTGAATCCTCTTTAAGACCTATTCCAAAGAAGCCACTGGGTCCAATAGTGGTAGAGGGGGAAACACATTATCAGGCAGAACAAATCCTTGATTCTAGGTTGTACAAGGGGAAGTTGCAATATCTTGTTCAGTGGAAAGGCTATCCACTGTCAGAAGCTACATGGGTGAAATGTACAAATGTGAAAGCAGAAAGGTTGATACAAAAATTTTACAACAAACGTCCTCACAAGCCTCAAGGAAATACCTAACATGCTTTTTTTCCCCATACAGGAGACTCTTTCCTTTTAAGAGGGGCTGACTGTCAACTCTACAATGAGCCTGGCTGCAGCCATTTTTTTTCTTCTCATTCTAGGTTGCCACATAGAATGGAGGGAGGGGGGTTGCCCAGGTGCTTCGTTAGTCAAAATAATCTTCTGTCCCATGGGAAACAAGGTCATCTACTGCAGGGCTTTTCAACCTTTTCACCCATTGTACCACTTTTAGGAGGAGGCTTTTAAGTAGAGATTGGATATTCCATTGTCTGGAATGGTATAGGTCCCCTGCTTGAGCAGGGGCTTGGACTAAAGACCTCAAAGGTCTCTTCCAACTCTTATTCTTTGAGAGAAGTGCTGCCAACCTCTCCCCCTCCCCTCATCCCTTCCTGGGCACAGAGAGAAGGAGGGAGAGAAGGAAGGAAGGAAGGAAGGGAGGGAGGGAGGGAGGGAGGGAGGGAGGGAAACAGGAAGAAAGAAAGGGAAGGAAGGAAGGAGATGGGAATGAAAAGGAGGGATGCAGAAAAGGAGGGGAGGGAGGAAGGAAGAAAAGAAAGAAAGAAAGGAGAGAAGGAAGAAAGAAAGAAAGAAAGAAAGAAAGAAAGAAAGGAGAGAAGAAAGGAAGGAAAGGAAGGAAGGAAGGAGGGAAGGAAGGAGGGAGATTGGAATAAGAGGGAGGGAGGGAGGGTCTGAGGGAAGTCCTGCCTTAGCACTTGGTCACCAGCAGCCCTGTTGCCCTTTCGCCATCCCCTGGTGGTCTCCCATCCTATTGCTGAGGATGCTTTGGTTACAAAGCCAGGTCTCCTCGCATGGAGAGGTAGTGGGCCTCCCTCTGACCCACGCACTTTGTCCTCCTGCACCCACCATGAGCAACCTGGCCAAGGAGAGGGAGCACAGTAGCAGCAGCCTTGAGGAGGAGGTAAGTGCAGTTGGGCATCCCCTTGGGGAAGTGCGGCTAGGCTAGGCAGGGCTGTGGGGTCCTGGTGCCATGGGAGCTCAAGGGCCGGGCTGGGTGCTTTACCTCTGCTGCCACTGTGCCACCATCCAGGGGCCCCGTGCACAGCCTGAGGCTCAGTGAGGCTCCTCCAGTGGACTATGCCCCAGCGCTCGCCCTGGTCCCACCCCCCCCGTCCTGCCCAGGCCCACACAGGTGCCCCTGACATAAGTGACGTCGAGCTGGCCATGCCCACCCAGTAGGCCATGCCCATGCTAGCCACGCCCCACCCAGTAGGCCATGCCCATGCCAGCCACTCCCACCCGGCCCCCCGATGGCAACCACAATGCTGATGCGGCCCTCAATTAAATTGAGTTTGACACCCCTGCCCTAGACATTCAGAACGGTCAAGAAGGCCACCTAAATATCTGCAGGACTATGTCCAGCAATTGAGAGTTTGAGCCATCTAGGTGGAAGGGGTGTAATGTATTGGCCACAACTGTTTTAAATCACTTGCTTAATGTCTGACCTACATTGCTGTATTGTTTAACAGTTGCTGTTACTGAAAGCCAGACTGGCTGTCTCCAAGCTTATAATGAGGTTTGGGGCAGGAAACTGTTACTTTAAACCTATTGGTTGCCACCTAGAGGCTAACTGTATAAATAGCTGTGCAGCAGCCTTTAGGGCTGCTTCTGTTCTGAGTTAATAAACTTGTTAGCTGTTTCAACACTCTGCCTCGTTCAATGCCTAAAGAACCGAAGATATAACAGCATGTATGCATCTCAGTAATTTGAGAGGATTTTTTATCATCCTTAGAGCACAGCTGGTCAACAAATTGGTGAATTTTGTTAAAAGACCTTTCAAGAATATCTCTAATACTCTCTTCGTCCATCTTGGCTTCCACTTTTAGTCAGGATCAGAAAATTTTTGCCACCCACAGCAGAGGAAACCAAGCTACAAGTTAGTACAATATTAATGTCAACGCTGCAATGAATTGAACTGAAGCCATTTTTTCTTTGTTTTCGGTTGCCACATATTTAGAAGGGGAGGAGGGGGGAAGTGTAGTTTTCAGTTAGCCATAACAATTCTTAGGTATGGAAACCAAGGTCATTGCTGATTACGTTTTGGCGGGCTAGAGATCTGGGAGGAGTGCCTACCTTTAGTAATAATTGGAGAATGTGATTTATGACATCTAATTGGGGTGGGAACTGCAACTTTGCAACTTTGTAACCAGGGGGAGGGGAATTTAGTCTTGGGTTCACCTATGTACGTGCCGCTATTTTGTAACCAAATAAAAATGTTGTTTGAGGAAGAATTCCTTGCCTTGAAGTTCTTTTAACTGGTCTCATCTATCGGAACCATGACATTAACCCAAGATTCAAAACTCTTTTAATACCACGGGGTCCTGAGCTCCGGTTGCCTACCCAAAGCCTTGGGAGGACAACAAAGACTCAGGGAAGATTCCATGATGGAGAAAAAGGGAGAGCCAGCTACTGGCCTCAAAGCTGCAGCAACCACATCAGTGGATGGGGTGCAGGCCATTGTCCTGAAAGAGAGCACGGCTGCGGCGGTAAGACCTAAGGAATGGGAGATCCAGTTGGAGCCCTTATTACTATTGGAGGGAGTTCTTTCTATTGGAGACACTTGGCATTCAGAAGCAACCCAAATGAAAAAGAGTTCAGTAAAAGCTGCTGAAGCTGAGTTCCCACTAATTGCTTCTCACGAATCATGCTCACCTGACCAGAGAGGGGCCAAACAGCTAGCACCTTGGGATGAGTCGGGTGAGTGGAAATATCTGACTGCAATTTGGAGCCATTCCGTTGAGCAGTTAAGAGAGAAGTTTGAAGGACTGGAGGTGGGAGGAAGGGAACAGGTCACCCGGCAATTGCTTTCCAGTGAACGGAATGACTGACACCCCCAAGACCATCCTCAATCTCGGTGAAGCCCAAGCCCCATAGCTGGTGCCCGAGCCACCTCCCCATGACCAAAGCCACCAGCCTTAACTTCGAGCCCTGTGCGGAGACGAAGCCTGGACCGGTGTCAGCATTGCAATAGTCCCGACCATCGTCGGCAGCCCGACAGCCCTGATCGCCGTCGGTGTCATGCTAGCCCGGACTGTCGGCAACGGTACGTTAGCCCCGATCGGTACCATCGCTATGCGAGCCCTGACCAGTACCCACACCGGATCAGCCCTGAACACTATCGGCATCGAGCAAGTCCCGATCACCGCCGATATCCGGATAGCCCTGATCAATATCCATGTTGGGCCAGTCCGGATCAGTATCGGCACCATGCTAGCCCCGACCGTTATCGTTACCGGCACAGCCCTGATCATTATCCCCGGCAGCTTAGTCCTGAGCGTCGCCAATGCCACACCAGTCCAGGGACCCTACCAAGGGCTCACCAAGTGGCAGGGCTTCCACAAGATCAACTGCAGCAGTACAGATTGCTGCAGGCTCTCTTAGAGAAGCTGACTTTCTTTTTGAATCAAGTGCACTCCCACATGAACCGGAATGCCAATGCCTATCCAGACCCTGCCAGCATGGTCAGCAAACTTACAGGGAGAAGCAGCGGAGTGGTTAAACGGCTTGTACAACGAACAATCACCTGAACTATGGAACTTCAACCTGTTCATCCAAGGTCTAAGGACCAGGTTTGAACATGGTTCCCTATCCCTGCAAGCTGAAAAGGACATTCACAAGATGAAACAGAGGGGTCGGCCAGCGAAGTAATACGTGCGTGAATTCTGGAGAGTGGCAAGCAGAATTGTGCAGTGGCCTGAACGATCGTTAGTTCATCACTTCAAGTTCAGTTTGGACCCAGATCTATTCCAGGCCTGCGTTTACAGGGGGATCCCTGATCAACTTCACGAGTGGTATCGCTTGGTTGTGAATTTAGACATAGAGTTAAACCGCTACAGAAAGCCACCAGCCCCTGGACCTAGACCAAAACCAGACCCAGTGAGGCATCAGCTCCCCCGACGAGCCCCACCAGCTGTGACCACTGGAGCTCCAAAAGCACTGGCTGGAACCCCAATCAAGTGCTTCAGATGTGGCCAGCCAGGTCACCGAGCGGCCATCTGTCCAGTTCCTTTCCCTCAGCCAAAAGGTGGTTCGACCATGCCAGCAAAACCAAAAGGGGTCTCAAGCCACTCAAGTCACCTCTCCTACTCAAGAGAAATCTGAAGCCCCGACTGAAGCTGCTCTTTCACCCACTCCGTATGACAGCGATGATGAAGGAGAGAACGACCGAATGGTGAGTCAGCCTGTTCCACGTTTTTCCCTCTGTGCCAAGCTCTTGGTCCCTAAGACAGGAGCATGGATGGACTTACATGTATTGATAGACTCTGGGTGTTCCTGATGCCTAATCAACCTCCCTACAGTTCTCAAGTTGGGCATCAGAGCTAAAACACTTTCCTCCCCCATGAGGTTCGAACAGGCAGATGGGTCCCTACTGGGTGGGGCCCTAGTCACCCACCTAACAGAGCCAGTATGACTAGAGGTGGGAGCGCATTGGGAATTTATCCGTTTTGTGGTGGTCCCTAAAATGACTGAGGCAGTGATTTTGGGATTAGCCTGGTTGGACAAATGGAAACCTTTAATATGGTGGGAGAACAGAATGAGAACTCTGAGGTAGTCACAGGGCCTTCACCCCCTAACCCCTCTAATGACACCAGCAGAATCCCAGAACAGCCTTCTGAAACCCTAAAGACAGCTGCAAATCCCCTACCAGGAGTGCCTCTTATTCCCAGCGAATACCGAGACTTGGCTGAAGTGTTCAGCAAGACAGAATATGACATCCTACCCCCCCCCCCGCAGAGCCACTGACTATGCTATTGAGATTCTCCCAGGTGCTAAATTGCCTAAGCCAAAGTTGTATGCAATGACCCCCTCGAACTGAAGGAGTTAAGGGAATACATTGACAAAAATTTAGCGAGAGGCTTCATTGAACCCACAAAATCCAAAGTAGCCACCCCCATGCTTTTTAAGGAAAAAAAAGATGGTTCGCTGAGGCTCTGTGTGGATTTTAAAGGGTTAAACGCTGTCAGGGTAGAAAATATGTGCCCTCTCCCTTTAATGAAAGACATGTTAGCCCACTTGGCGAAGGGGCAGATTTTTACCAAGTTAGACCTAAGGGAGGCGTATTATTGAGTGAGAATAAGAAAAGGTGATGAATGGAAAACTGCCTTCAACAGCCCCATGGGTAGTTATCAGTTTAAAGTCATGCCTTTTGAATTACAAGGAGCTACTGCTGTGTTCATGCAGCTGATCAATCAAGTACTGCATGATCATTTATATAAGGGAGTTTTGGTATATCTTGATGACATCTTAATCTATACAGAGACTATGGCAGAACATACAGTTTTATTACAAGAAGTACTCAAAAAGCTGCCGAATGCTAAACTCTACGCAAAACTTTCAAAATGCAAGTTCTATCAGACATGTTTGGATTATCTGGGTTACAGAATCTCCAGCGAAGGCATTGAAATGTATCCAGCCAAAGTAAACGCCGTAATTAAGTGGCAGGCCCCACGAACTCGGAAACAACCCCAGAGTTTTTTGGGATTCTCTAATTTCTACCGCCAATTTATTCCATTTGCTGAAATTGCTTTACCCCTTACAAAACTATTAAAAACTGGTAAGGATGGGGGTAAGCCGCGACCAGGTAAACCCCTACACTGGTCGTTAGAGTGCCAAGCCGCTTTTGAGAATTTAAAAAGACTGTTTGCTGCGGAACCAATTCTCTGTTGTGGCTCCGTCTTGTGAGCCCCTCTTATCA
>NW_015391090.1:23233-29229 GCF_001527695.2 Protobothrops mucrosquamatus
AGGAGATGGCTAGGCCTCCCTCTCCAGGACCCTCCTCTTTGGCAATGCCTCAGGTGTCTCCCGACGGAGAAGAGATTGACCAGGAGCCGGGTGGTTCTGAGATTGGCCAGGAGCCAGGTGTTTCTGAGATTGGCCAGGAGCCAGGTGTGTCGGATAATGAGGAAGAGAAGTTGTGGCTGGATCCACGCCAGCGTAGGAGTGACAAGCGTGCGCAGCAGAAAAAGAGACGTGCCAGAGATTAAGCTGAGTCACTGGACCACATCCCACAGGCTATAAAAGGGTGGTAGTGGCCATTTGGACCTCTGTGACGGACAAAAGCTGAATCTCTGGCAAAGTAGTTTGCTGTGGCTTTAAACTGTGTGTATTGTTTTTGTTTCTGTGTGCTTGGAGTAAAGGTCTTGGCAGGCAGCTACGGAGCTGCTGCCAAGTTTCTTATCTGTGAAGTGGTGTCTGGAGAAGTCTTTAACCCTCGGCTGGCTGTTTGGGTGTGTGGGTCAGAACGAGGACAGAACATTCTCAAACACCCTCATCCTGAGGAACAATTTGTGATTCAAGCTGATGCCAGCGATGTGGCTGTGGGGGTGGTTCTTTTAGAAAAGAACCACAAAGGAGAATTGCAACCTTGTGGTTACACTTCGAAAAAACTCACTGACACGGAGCGGAGATGGGCCGTTTGGGGAAAGGAAGCCTTTGTAATCAGATGGGCCTTATTGACTTGGCATCATTTCCTAGAAGGGAGCAAGGTGCCTTTTGAAGTATGGACTGATCACAAAAACTTAGAGGCACTGAAAACTCCTTGTAAATTGTCTCCCAAGCAAGTGTGCTGGGTGCAATATTTTAATCGCTTCAAGTTTACCTTAAAATATATACTTGGCGGAAATAATTTTTTAGCCGATGCCCTCTCCAAACTGCCTCAGTATAAAAGCAAACGTAAACAGATCATAGACTCTATTATGCCACCGCCTCAAGTTATTTCTCAAATAAACCCCGGGAGACAACAACACGTGAGACCACCTAACCCAGACGACCCATTGACCAAGAAATTAAAGCAAGAACTGGAAAATGATCAATGGCTCAAGGAAAACCAAACCATCCTTTATTAAAACAAGTTTTATTGATTTTTTTATTTTTACAACAAGGTGCTTGAGAAACAACGTGTTGATGGGGTAATCAATCATCCAAAAACAAAATCATACATATATAACTCAGATTAAATCATTTGAAACTCCCTCTCTATTTCCCTCAAATAATATAATATATTCAAATTAATGTATTTTTCAATAAAATTCAATCAATCAGAACAATCAACAATAAGATTTCATCTGTATAAATCCAAATCCTGTTTTTAAGCTTTACTATTTACAATTACCATATTCCAATTTGGCTTTTAGATAAACATATTATTAACACTTCAGGTGTCCCTCCTTTCCCTTTTTCCTTAACATAATCCTTATCTCTAAAATACACATATTATTTCAACCATAACATTCTTATATTTTCTACAAGTATTCTATTTTTTAATCTAGTAACTCATTTATTAATACCATTTCTTCTTTTATCAGAAATCCCTCTTATTCTCCTTCCATTACAAAATAGCTATCCTTCCTAAGAATAAGAATATTACTCCAAAAAATATATTTCTACTCTATTTTAAATCTGTAATCTATCAATCAATCTATATCTATGAAAAACTCTTTTAACCCACTCAATAAAGTTTAAATCTGATCCAAATAATTATTATATCCACAACAAGCATATTAATACAGAAAAAACATCTTCTTTCTAAGTTCACATATTTGATTAATCTTTATTCAATCAAGATCTCTAAAGCCTTATTTACCCATCAAGTAAAGTTTTAAATCACATTTTTAAATCTAACTCTGGCTTTCTTTCTGTGCCAGTCCGGTTTCCATAATAGAGCTTCTATATCGTCGAGTCTCAATATTTGAGTGAGGGTACTTATCAATACTTCAATCTGGGCCAGTTTCCATGTTATAGTCACAAGTTGATTATCCACGATGTCACTATTCTCAGTAATTCATATCTGAGAGTCAGTTCCTGCTACTTTTAACACTGCAAGTGTCTCAGTTAGAGTCGTTCTTTGATCTTCAAAATTCTCCATAAATTGTAGATTAATATCCATTTGCTCAGTGACTTGTTCCTCTGTCTCTTTAAGTTGTGTATATTGCTGCATACAGGCCTCTCTAGAGCTAGTTCCTTGGCCTGTAGATTGATCCATTAGGATTTGAGATTCAATTTGTGGTTCAGAGATGTCATCTTTAACGTTTCTCCAGGATTTCATATATACTGTTGCTTCCAAAATTGCTTCTAATATAAGTTCATAATCAAGCTGTGGATGAAATTCCTCCATTTCAGTGGTGAGATAGTCTTTTATTTTTTTAGAGGAGGCTATATTTACTAACAGTCAACACATACAAACAGTCAGCACTTATCCACCTCCACAATTACTAGTAAGCAACTTCACCACCCAGCTGTTTCAAATCCTTTATCTTTTCGCTTTTATCATCATTTGCAGGTCAAACCCAACCTCAAAAAACAAAGAGGAAATGTAGTTGCAGTAATAGTTTTCACCACAAGATGCCCTCAGTAAGCTGTGAAATCTCTTTTCCGGCTTCCAATAAAGTTTTTTTTTTTCAAACAATAAAGATTTATCCCTTTAAAAAAATAAATCCAAGAAATAGGAAAACAATATTCTCCAGCTTAGAAAATAGATATAATAATAAAGTTCTATGATAGGGCTTTTTCCAGAGCCTCAAAGTGACCAAAAATAAAAATAGACAATAAAAAGTTAACTTTTTTTTTCTTTTGTTAAAGCTCTTTTTCCCAGATAGACAAAGGCAGCTCTTTCAAAGCAGGGAAATAGTTCCAGAAGGCTTTTAACAAGAGAGTAGTTAGGGCAAAGAGAGAGAGGGAAAGGTCTCACCCGGATCATCCACGGTGGTTTCTTAACGCTTAGGTGTTCTTTTGACTTTCGGCTGGTGCAGCTAAATGATCGGCCATGTTACTGGCCGATCTTTTCTCCGTCGGCCCTGAGGAGCTGCCTCGGACCACGGAAGGAGCTGCCGCCTCCCCCCGCGATCGACGAAAGTCCTCCTCATCGGTAGTTGCCCCTCCAGGGCGACTTTTCGACCCGATTAAGGGTCTACCGGCAGAGGGAAAGCAGCCAGCGAAGAGAGGAGTCTCTCTGATCGACTGCACACGCTGCGACCCTGAACCGGAAGTGCAAACCATCCTGACCCATTAGATGGCTTAGCTTGGAAAGGGGGGAAATTGTGTTTGCCTGAATCGCTCAGACTCCAAGTGCTTCAGTGTAGCCACAACATCAAACAAGCTGGTCACTTTGGATATTTAAAGACATTATATTTAATCCGGAGGCAGTTTTGGTGGCCAGGTTTAAAGAAAGATGTTGAAAACTATGTAAAAAGTTGTGCAGTTTGTGCTACCATGAAAATAATTCTAGGGACATCGCTGCAAGATAGACCCGGGGAATTGATTCTCCTCTTCCTGGGTCCGAATTTTACCTGCTGGTGGGTCCAATCGGACTGAAAGTCGCCCCGGAGAGGTGACTGCCAAAGGGTGAAGCTTTAAAGATTGCGGGTCGGTGGTAGCCGGCCCACTGGATCCAAAGGAGCCCTTGGAACCGGCAGGAAGAAAGGCTGACCATATTTATGTGGTCCGCCATTACCAGCTGCTCGTCGGAGATGAAGAAACTTAAAGCGGCAGCAAACAGCTGATCTGGGTGAGAATACCTTTTCCTCTCTCTCTACAAGTGGATACCGGCTTGGCGATTAGCATTTCTACAGCTTGAGAGCGAAGCCTTTAGCTTTAGGGAGGGGGTGGAACTTTCTTTTTACCCCCCCCTCCTGAATTACAAGCGGCGGTTTAAGCTTTTGGCAAACTAAAAACTTATCATATTGCAAAGCTGTCTGAGGCAGAAAAGGATAATTTGGGAAGCTTCTGGCTCTATAGAATTCTTTGCGTTTACTTTTTGTTTGAAAGCCATTACAGTTTTTACTTTTTAAATCTTTAAATTACCTTTATTTTATTTTTATTTTTTTTCTTCAACGTGGTGGAAATGGACATCTAGTGCCATCTTGTGGTGAAATTGAGAATTATGTCCAGCTTCCCCTGATTGGAGTTAATTTAGATTAAAATTTGGCTGTATGCCCAGACATTGCTTATCTGAAGGTCCTTGAAAACTTTGCTTGAGAAAGAAGATCTTCTTTGGTTTGCCTGGTTTTACAAGATAGACTACAATTATAAATAAAACAGTATTGGGAGCCATCCGACTTCCCTGGATTACAAATACAGCGTATTTTGGAACTATTATAAGCTGTCTTTGAAGAAGTGAATATCAAGAAATTTCCTAGAACAGAACTTGGTGAATTATAATCTTGGCATTTTTGCTTTTTTTTTCTTTTCCTTTTTTTTGGGGGGGGCACTTTTTTCTCCTTTTATTTCCTTGCCCTGCTGCTATTTTTATTTATTTATTTTTTGCTTCCTCCTTTATTACCTTTAACTATTTTTATGGTTTGCCTCTCCTAATTATTAGGAGCCCATTAGATTATAAAATTTGACCATTTGGCTATTTGGTGGATTATAATATATGAATTAAAAATAAAGATGAGCATTCAAACTTATCCAAACTTGGGAAAAAAGGATCCTCTGCTCCTGCCTCGACTTCTGCAAGTCCAGTATATCAGAGATCAATTACAATGCTCCAGCAAGAGAAGACGAACATCCTCCAGAAAGATACCCAAGCAATTTTGCAAGCAATTTAAGAGGCTAATGCTGCTCAGACAGCAGTAACAACAAAAAACCATGAAGAGTTGTAAAGTGATCTTGACAAAATGAATCAAAAAATTAATAATATAGATTCCCAAATTGAAAAGTTTAAACAGATGATCACAGATAACCAGCAAAGAATTCAAAAAATAGAAGATAAGTCAGCAGAGGTTGATCAGAAACTTGAAGCCTTAAAAGATGAAAATCAAAAATTGATGCAAATAAATGGAGAATTAGAAGATTCATTAGCGGTCATAGAAATGGAAAAGGCCTCATACTTTTTAAGACTCCAGAATATAATAGAAGATAAGGAAGAGTATCTTCTAGATTTGATAACTGAGTTACTGGCAGACGCTTTAGGAACTGGAAAATCGCAAATAGAAGGGGAATTAGATCAGATCTATCGAGCCAATTCAAATTACGCCAGAAGAAATAAAGTGCCTAGGGAAGTGCATGTTAGATTTCTTAAAAGATCTACAAGAGATGAGATTTTGAGAAAAGTAAGAGATGAACCGCTGAAATACAAAGAAAAAGAAATTGTAGTTCTCAAACAAATCTCTAGGAGGATAAGAGAGGCTTGAAGAGAATACCAGTTCCTAACTAGGAAACTAGCTGAAAAAGGAGTGAATTTCAGATGATTGATTCCAGAAGGGATCTTAATTTATTGGGACATGAAAAGATACAGATTGGACACACCACTTAAAGCATTGGAGTTTTTCGACAATCACAGATCCTTTCTGGAAAGAGGTGATCCTGAACCAAACAAACAAGAAGAAACGCTAGTTGAGGGAGCGGCTAAACAAACAGAGGAGGAAGAAGTATACTCAGAAGAAGGAGCAAGACCAAGAGACCAGAGACAGATAAGATCGACTAGAAGACTGAGACCTAGATATAATTGAAAGAGAAGGAGGAGACCGGGATTTTATCAATAAATATAAATGGACTAAACCAGTGATAGCGAACCTTTTAAAGACCGAGTGCCCAAACTGCAACCCAAACCCCACTTATTTATTGTCGGGTGCCAGATGGGGGTGGCCCACTGGGTGGGAATGGCCAGCTCGACGTCACTTGCGTCAGGGGCACTTGTGCAGAGCTGGGCAGGACTGGGGCGGATCTGAGGGTCTCCGGCGGAGGGGAGATGGGACCGGGGCAAGCACCGGGTCATGGTCCACTGGAGGAGCCTCACTGAT
>NW_015391091.1:0-1043 GCF_001527695.2 Protobothrops mucrosquamatus
ATATTCCCGAGCAGAAGACAAGCTTCTGCCCAGAACAGTGCTCCCTATCGAGTCTTTTGCTGCGGTACGAGAGCCGATAGATATACGGGCTCGGATTCGGGAGGCCCAGCAGCAGGATGGATGGGTGGCTCAGTGAAAGGAGGAGGTGGGGCCCAATTCCCCATGGACAGTCACGGATGGACTCCTCCACTATCGTGATTGGCTCTATGTTCCTGGGGGCCCGCTCAGGGGACTCATCCTCAGCCAGTGTCACGACAATCCGGCGGCGGGGCATTTTGGCCTGTTCAAGACCCTGAACTTGGTCTCCCGGACCTTCTGGTGGCCCTGAATCCGACACGATGTTCAGACCTACGTCTCCTCTTGTATTTCGTGTAGGCAGGCCAAGTCAGCGACAGGGGGCCCGCCCGGCCTACTGCAGCCCTTGCCGACACCCAAACGACCCTGGGGGGCTGTGTCCATGGACTTTCTGACGGACTTACCCCCGTCTTCTGGATTCACAACAGTGTTTGTGGTGGTGGACATGCTGACCAAGATGGCGCATTTCATTCCATGTCGTGGCTTGCCATCTGCCCGCAACACCGGTCGCATGTTCATCCAGCAGGTGTTCCGGCTACATGGTCTTCCTGATAGGGTCGTGTCCGATAGGGGGGCCCAGTTCACAGCCCGTTTCTGGCAGGGGTTGATGCAGGCGTTAGACGTCAAGATCTGCCTCTCCGCACATCATCCCCAAACTGACGGAGGGACCGAGAAGGTCATTGGAATCCTGGAACAATATCTGCGCTGCTATGTCAATCAGCAGCAGAACAATTGGGTGGACTATCTGGCGGTGGCTGAGTTTGCATTCAATAACTCCCAGCACACCTCCACGCAGATGACCCCATTCTTAGCCAATATGGGCTATCACCCTTGGTTTTTCCCTCTTTTCCCATTAGACGCACCGGGACCACCAGCAAATGACTACATGGCAGAGTTACAGGCGATCCATCGATTGGTGCAGCGACAGTTGGAGAAGGCCAAGGCTGACTACAAAAGGTTTGCTGATC
>NW_015391091.1:4112-6574 GCF_001527695.2 Protobothrops mucrosquamatus
GGGGCGATTAGGCTCTCGGCGATCTCAAAGGCGTCTTGTCCACAAACGCACAACAACGTGGCAGCCTTTAAGCCTTCCTCCCTTATCTGGTTTATGCGGAAGTACGTCTCGACTCTTGCAACATAAGATTCCCACCTCTCGGGGTGAGAGACGTCGAATTCCGCTAAACGCCCAACTTTCGCCATGATCGAGGATCAGGGTCTTCTTCAGCCGCACGCACCCTCCAGCGATTTCGTACTGGCAGGATAACGCTGACTTCCATGCCGTTTTCCTCTTCCGGACTTCTTTGGGTTAGTCTTCAAGCTTTCCTAGCTGTATAGACTGAATCCCATCCTCGTCGCCAGTGTTAAGTCCGGAGAATAATGGCGCTTGAGACGAAGCATTTCTAACAAGTCTTTATTCTTTGCTTCCAATCTACGAACAACCCGAGCAGAGGCACGCAGGCCTCTATTTATGCCTTCTGATTCCCGGGCAAATCCAACCAATCACAAGGCAGTCTTTTCCCGCCTTGCGCATGCGCGCAAGGCCGGCGCCACTCAGTCTGGTCCCGGGCAGCTTTTGCAAATGCCCGGGACTCTTGCAACGTCCCGAGCCTGCTTTTGCAGGCTCAGGACACAACAGCCACCGTCATATGAATTGGTTGCCGAGCATCCGAACTTTGATCATGGGGATGCCGCAACAGTCGTAAGTGTGAAAAACAGTCATAAGTCACTTTTTCAGTGCTGTTGTAACTTTGAACGGTCACCAAATGACCTGTTGTAAGTTCAGGACTACCTGTACTGTCGTTGTATTTACTCATGCTCCATATAATCTTAGAAAACCTTATATAATTTCTGAGCAAAAAACCTCTGTTTTGCTCCCAGAGAGTAGTCTCTGGCTTATTTCCACCATGTGTAGACTAGGTAGTGCCAATAAACAGATGAAAGATGGAAAACTCAAGAATGGAGATCTGTTAAGCACTGCTAGGAGAGGATTACTTGGAGTGTGGAGAAGAGCTAATCTGAGCAAATAAATGACCCAGTTAATGCCAGAATTCTTGGCATTTTCTTTTGGTAGAATCTGATCATCCAGGCAGATTGCATTACAGGAAAAAATAGATAATCTGGAAGTCCTATTCATTGGAATAGCCTTATATTCCAAGCTTCCAAGAAGAATTCCAGGTCAACCTGTTGCAAGTCTGCAATACAGCCATTGATGCTAGAGAAAAACATTAAACCATAGTCACTTGTTTTGTGAGGTAGACGGCTATGTAAATTTGGAAAATAAATAAAATAAGCCTGAAGTTAATTGTTGACTTTTAGCTAAGCCTAGGAACTGCTGCATCTGCATGATTTATGCACAGAAAACATGTTTACAGATATAAACAAAGTGGGTTTCATTTGATAGAATTGCTCTTCAATGCCCTGTGCAATCCAGATGTATATAAATTAAAATTTCTTTTTTCCTGATTGGCTTCAAAATATGTCAGTTCTTATAACAATCATAGCTATCAAAGCACAATGTCTTATTGTCACATTAGATATCATGTATCCAGTCTTAACTGAGTTTTGTCTTCAATAAACAACATATGCACAGGTCTTGTTCAAACAAGGTGAAAAAAGCTTTGATAAGCTGTCCCTAGCCTTTTATTAATATTTGTTCCATTAAAATATCAAATACCTAACTAAATAAATGTATTTTTATCTTCCCTGTCAGACATAAAGTACAAAACATGAAGCATGCATGTTAAACAAAACAGCAGCATTAGAAACAAGTATGTTTTTTTTTCCTATGCTAGTCAGTACTTAAGAAAGCAGCAAGAAATCAGCAGAATCTGTTGCCTCTCTCAAAATAAACCTGTCACTGCTCTTCTTTTATTTCTACTTCGTATTTTATTCAAAAAGCATAGAAGCTTTTTCAAGTCACCTTTTGACTAAGGATATGGTGGAGGGAAAAAGTATTGCTTTGTATTTTGATAGGAAACAATTTCACTCACAAATCCCAAATTAAAATCCCAAACTGGAATCTATTTATTCTTTGGTTTACACACCTGTGTAAATGTGATGCAATTATTTGATCAAAAAAGACACAAAAAACATGGGCACATTTTTGCCCTATAAGTTTTATGTGTAGACTAGGAGCAAAATGTGTTCTATCTGAGTAGGAAAAAAAGCACTACAGAAAGAAAAACATGCCTTGTTTTAATTTCTTTGAGCTAATAATAAACACTAACCTATATGTTAGATCACGCAGGCAGTAAGACACGAGTCGAGTGACAGTCAGCTCTCGGTTTATTGGCAAGGCATCAAGTAAATCCGGACTGGCATCTGGGCCAGGGGAGCCCTCTTTTATGGGATTCCCCTGGCTTGTAATCACACAATTCCATTGGCTAGTAAGACCCCGTTGCTAGTTAGCCAACCAGCAACGGGCATGAAACTGTATGCAGATGGAGAAGGGCAATCACCCTTAATGGGTGATCAATG
>NW_015391091.1:10050-15104 GCF_001527695.2 Protobothrops mucrosquamatus
GGCTTGTAATCACACAATTCCATTGGCTGGTAAGACCCCGTTGCTAGTTAGCCAACCAGCAACAGGCATGAAACTGTATGCAGATGGAGAAGGGCAATCACCCTTAATGGGTGATCAATGGAGAAGGGCAATCACCCTTAATGGGTGATCAGGATGCGCATAGGGGATTAAGGGGGGGGAATACAAAAGAACACAACACTATAGACATACCTGGTCTCTGTGAAGAACAGAAAATAAACAGAAGTCACAAAATTATGTGTTGTGTCACAACACAGAAGAATCTTGAATATAAGGAGAATTAGCTTGCTGGCTAGGGAATTCAGAGCATTATCTTGACCTCTTACTATGCCCACTATGAAGCTGAGGGGCTATGTTATCTCTTATCTGACCAGAGGAAGCATCTCTTCACTTGATCTCCCAAGGTCATTCCCATTTACCATTATACGTGGTTGTCTCAAAGGTGCTTTTTCAAAAAGCATCTGGATTATGTTTTCTCCCTCGAGGGAAAAGAAGACTTTTAGCTTCTCATCCAAGAAGCTTCATCGGTTCTGGTTGGCTGGGGTGTGTGTGTGCGTGTGTGAACGAATCAGAACTAATCCCTCCATTTCCCCCACCCAGTGGTGGGATTCAGCCAGTTCGCATCACTTTGGCAGAACCGGTAGCTAATTTTTTGTTGCCCAGGCCCAGAATGGACTTCCGGAAATGGCATCCATGCAGAGAACCATTTGTTCACATATTTGAATTCCACCACTGCCCCTACCCTACCCCACCATCCAGCCAGAACTGATAAAGCTTCTTGGATGAGAAGCGAAATGTCTTCTTCTCCCTGAAGGGAAAAAAAAACCAGTCCAACCACCTTTTGAAAAAGCACCTTTGAGACAACCATGACCTGATGACTGAGAATCTCCATGGACATTACACATGGTCATTCAGTTGAGCCAAAGGAAAGATAAAATAAAGCTATTTTTACTGCCTTAAGGAATGCAGGGAGGAAGAAGGATAAAATTATTTGAAACTGCACAGGCAGATACAGTTTTGACAAGATGATATTTGATTTATGCGGTGTACAGCCTGATAGATGATTCCTACACTTCAAATTGTGCTACTGGAACTCTAAAATTGGTGGTTGCACAGGCCACCACATTCACCTAAAGTGACTCATATGTATAATTCATGTAAAATGATTCATAAATATCCTGGTGACTACTGTACAATTTTGTCTAGAGTCCTAGATTTGACTCAAGTAATGCCCTTTCTTATTCTCAATGCCAACATAATCACTCGGGCTTTCTCTCCCCGTGACTTTAGAGACACATTAAGCATATCTGCAGAAGTGGAAAAAAATCTAAATTAAGATCAGCTGGTTTCATGTAGAGAAAAACATTTCTGTCATTATAAAATTAACAATAACAGTGTTATCTCCAGGTAGTGGGATCTTTTTTGTTAGGTTCATTTTTTCCTATTTCTTAATGAACACCAGAATAATCCAAGAAAATACTCAGATTACATAAACATTTGGGTTCTTCCTAAATGCAGTATCTAATTGCATCTCCAATTTATCATAGTTACTTGGAAAGTTCTCGGATTTCTTCCCCTGATTTTACCTTGTGAATCCATCTTACTTGGTTTCGTTGAATATTTTACTAAGCAACATGGGACTATCCAGATAGTACAGGTTTTAGCACAATCGGCTTCAGCCCTCTTGGCCATTAGCAAAGAATTATGGGAACTATAATCCCAAATTTCTGAAAAACATCCCTTAATAATTATCTTCTGCCCTATGATATCCTAAGGTGAGAGATCCTGAGGCTCAATTCAACCATCTCTATGTAACCATTGATTCTTCATCCCAGCTTAGCACCCCTCCTGCTGAATTTGCCAGAGCAAATTGGACAGCCATTTGTCTGAAATGGTATAGGGCAGTGGTGGCGAACCTATGGCACGTGTGCCAGAGGCGGCACTCAGAGCCCTCTCTGTGGGCACACGCACCATCATCCCAGCTCCGCCTCCACCTGCATCCCCCTCAACAGCAGCCCCCCCAGAGGAGAGTCGCCCTCGAGTGCGGCCTGTGCAGAGCAGCACAGCCAAGGACATGGCTGCCAGGCAGCAGGGACAAGACTCTGCCCTCACGCCCCATCACGCGCAGTTGATGCTGTGGGGCGCGGGCAGAAGGTGTGGCTGCTATGGCACTGCTGGGCCACCTGGGCAATCTGCGCAGGCTCTGAGTGGCCCTGCAGGTGGGAGGGGGTGGGGGGTGGGGGCAGAGCGGGGCAGGTGGGACAGGGGGCAGAGTGGGGCAGGCGGGGCAGTTTTGGGGCACTCGGTCTCTAAAAGGTTCACCATCACTGGTATAGGGTTTCCTGCCTGAGCAAGGGGGTGGACTAGATGACCTCCGAGGTCCCTTGCAATTTTATAATAATAATAATAATAATAATAATAACAATAACAATTATTATTATTATTATTATTATTATTATTATTATTATTATTATTATTATTATTATTATTATTATTATTATTATTATTATTATTATTATTATGACAGCAAGGTTACAAATAGATTGGATCTATGCCTGGTGATTAATCATGGTTTATTTAATCATTCTTTCTTAAAGGCATCTCAATAAGAAGGGTTCCCCCGACATGCTAAATCATAAAACTGGGCTCAGATTAGCATAATATGCAACCCCAATCACAAATAAAGGTAGTCCTTGACTTACAACAGGTGGTTTAGTGACCGTTTAAGTTACACAGGCAGTGAAAAAAGTGACTTAAGACTGTTCCCCACACTTATGACCGTTGCAGCATTCCCATGGTCATGAGATCAAAATTCAGATGCTTGGTGACTGACTCATATTTATGACTGTTGCAGTATCCCACGGTCATGTGATCCCCTTTTGTGACCTTCTGACAAGCAAAGTCAATGGGGAAGCCAGATTTATTTAACAACCATGTTACTAACTTACCAGCTGCAGTGATTCACTTAACAACTGTGTCAAGAAAGGTTGTAAAATGGGGCAAAACTCACTTAACTATCTCACTTAGCAACAGAAACTTTGATCTTAGTTGTGGTTGTAAGTCAAGGACTACCTGTATTTTCTTTTGCTACTAATAGAATTTAACTATTAGTTGAATAGCAACACTTGCTACTAATAGAGTTCAACTCAAGTTCAAGATGACTTTAAGCCAGACACTAGTTTTCAGCTCAGCTAAATTCTCTGATTTTTGTAGTGGAAGGTAGAGTTTTAAGTATTGGATTGCTGAAAAAGAGTAGGGCACAATTAACCAGTGTTGAATTTTTTTTTCCTTTGAGTTTTGTCAAAGTTCTGACCTATGTAATATGGTGAAATGTTTTGGTCATTTTGTTTTAAATGTATTCCAAAAATCCCATGGCCTTGAGGCTTTGAAAAATAGGTAGATGCATTTTTAAACATACAGATAAAATAACATTGTAAAAAAAAGGAAGTAGAATGCAAGAGCATGAGATAAAGATAAGAACAGGAAGCAGCATGCAAGAATGTGGAAAGAAGGATGAAGATGAAAATATTTCTCTGACTTATTAAATTTATTCCATTTGGAGATGTGGTTTTTAATTGTTTTTTTTTTAATGACCATGAGTAGCTTTCATTCACAAAGTCTGTGAGAGGAAATTGAGAAATAATGAATGTATTCATTATTTCATATTGGCTTCAAAGACCTGTGACATCTGCCAGTTGTGAAGAAATTGGTGGGCTGTGGTCTATTCCTTAAAGTGTTGCAATGCCATTCTTTTCTTGCAATTCTGTTTTCTACTTTTTACTGTATTTAGCCAACACTTGTAGTAAGCCAAAAGCTTTTCAATAATAAGTTGCTCAGGAATTTGAAGAGCAAAGAATTCCTTATAGCAGTGATGGTGAACGTTTTAGACACCGAGTGCCCCAAAACCACCCGCCCTGCTTGCTCCGCCCCCTGCCCCATCCCAGGGCCACCTACTGCTTCTACGGCCTGCCGCAGATCACCCAGGTGGCCCTGCAGCACCATGGTAGCCAAGCCGTCTGCCCGCGCCCCACAGCATTATCTGCGCACAACAGGGTGCAACGGCGGAGTCTTGTCCCTGCTGCCCATCTGCTATGTCCTTGGTTGCACTGCTCCATGCGGGCCACGCCTGGGGGCTACTCTCTTCTGGGGGTGGCTGCTGGTGAGGAGGGGGCCATATGGGAAGGCGGGGCTGGGGCGATGGTGTGTGTAACCACAGAGAGGGCTCTGAGTGCTACCTCTGGCACATGTGCCATAGGTTCGCCACTACTGCCTTATAGGGATGAGCTTTAATGATTTTTTGTAGGGCTCAATTCTTTCTTGTTGTTAGTGTTATTATTTATGTTATTATAGGCTGCTAAAGAGCATGGTGGATTGTGTGATTAGTACATTCGGTTGGAGGTTAGCAAGCCTGTGTTTGACCCGAATGCTACTGTGGGGTGAGATTGAGCTCCTGTCCTTTGCTCCAGCTCCTGCCGGGGATATGAAAGGAGCCCCCCCTATTCGGTGTCTCCCCGGGCAACAGAGATGTCACTGGAAAATCCTTTCAACCCGGAAGCACTTTGGTGCTTCTGACACAAATGCTATGCTGGGCTATAGGCTGCTGATTGATGAAAGAGGCTCTGAAGTTATCATGGATATTAGCATACATTGTGAACCTCATTTCAGTGTACATGCTAACTTTTAGCTTTATTAATTTATGTAGGATGGGGGTTGTAAAAAATCATTTATAATGTAAGGTGGTCATGCATTTAGGAAGTTTGAGACTGTCATTATGGCTCATTGTCCATTTTTTCAAGTTGTGACTGATGTGCAACAGGGAACAAAACGTGTTTAGCATTCTGCCTTTTCCAATAATAATGCAAGCTCAGAAATATGACTGAAAGAAATTCATAAATATTATAAAAAGGAGAAGGAACAAAAGGAGGAGGCTTCTGAGAAATTGCAAAGTAATTTCAGCACAATGAAGTTTAACTCCCCAGATTCTGCATCCTGTTGTCACTAGACATGCAAATTGAGGCAACAATTTAACAAATAGT
>NW_015391091.1:15653-22571 GCF_001527695.2 Protobothrops mucrosquamatus
TGAATCTCTGGCAAAGTAGTGTGCTGTGGTTTCAAAACTGTGTGTATTGTTTTTGTTTCTGTGTGTTTGGAGTAAAAAGGTCTTGGCAGGCAGCTACGGAGCTGCTGCCAAGTTTCTTATCTGTGCATTGGTGTCTGGAGAAGTCTTTAAACCCTCGGCTGGCTGTTTGGGTGTGTGGGTCGGAACGGGGACAGAACACCTCATCCCCCAATCCAGATGAAGAAAGTGGTGGAGAAAAGAACTCCTAAATGCCAGAATGTCATCAGTTCTCCAGCTTGGTCCTCTTGTTGGCTAAAGAGCACCTCTACTATAATTTACAGTATGCAGGCAGCTTCCATCCACTTTCCATTTTTATTTCTAATAATGCTATATTGATCAACCATCCAGACACATAGCAGTGTACAGGTAGTTCTCTACTTACAACCATTTGTTCAGCTACCTTTTGAAATTATAATGATGAATGAAGGGATTTAAAACTTGTACCCAAAATTATGGCTGCTGCAGTATCTCTGCAGTCACGTGAACAAAATGTAAGCACTTGGCAATGCACCTCTCCCTTATGGCCGACTGCAGGGACACTGCAGCTGCCCCCACCTGCTTATCATCCCCCCCATCTACTCCACTGGGCCCTTTGGGCCTATCTAATACCTGGTCTGGTCCCCACCATACTTCTTCCTTCCTGCCCCACTGAGTCCCACATCCTTGGGCCTACTTCTGCCTCTGTCATATCTCTCTTTACTTACCTTTCCTGAAGATTGCCTCAGGAAAGGTGAACCAGCAAATCGGCTGGGTGGGCTTCCTATATAAATGCCGCATAGTGCCATCCCAGAAGCAGGCACCATTTTGGAAGCCACTGCAATTCTCAGATCACCCCATTTTGGAAGTGGCAGAGGTTGTTTCACGGTGATGTGGGCTTCATCTTGGGAATTTATATTTTGGTGGTTCTTACTTCAGGCAGCAGATGTGAGATATGGAGAGAAGCAACCATAGCAGAGGAGAACAGAGGTCTCTAATCTGTCCGGCACTCTCTATGTTTCTCAACCTCAGCAACTTTAAGATATATATGGACATCTATTCCCAGAATTCCCCAGCCAGAGTTTGCTAGGGAATTTTGGGAGTAGATGTCCACACATCTTTAAGTTGTTGAGGTTGAGAAACAATTGCTCTAACCAAATATCCTTCACCGCATTTGGAAAAGAACCAATTCCTTGTGCTATTTGAATATGGAAATGGGAAAAACACTACATTTTTCTTAACCTGACAAAGCTGCAATGAAATATTTGTTTCTTTGATTTATGTTCCACCTTTTATTCAGGAACTCTTTTCATATTTTTCTCCATAACAACATCTCTCTTCTTCTTCAGTCATTCCCTGCTCTGATGCAATCCAGATTAAACAGGGCCATCTTCTGCTTGGAAAAGTTCTCTGTGTATGGAACAAATAAATACATTTAAGAAATGTCTCTTGGAACATTCTATAATATGATTTATAATGGCAGAATGAACTGGGAATAGTTGTCTATGTTTAAAGTCCAAAGATTTCGCTGAAATTCCAAATTTTCAGGCATAATGCTCCTACTACTAGATATTTTAGTGCCCAAACTTATTTTTGTGGCTCCCAATCATGCCAGGTGGTGGTAAAACGGTTGATCTTTAGCAACCTGATTTGTTTGTTTACTTATTAAATTTAATGTCACTGACCAAGTGAAGCAGCCCAATGTACTCTTAGAGGTAAGATACTGAAACACCTTTCCACCAACCACAAAAATCTAGATCTGGACAGTTAAACCCTGCCTAAACCAGAGACATCCCTGCATCATTTAGACTCTACTATAAAACCATTGCAATTGGAGGTAAAATAAAGCAAAAGTTGCACCTTTGCCAGGCCAAAATTTGCAGTCCTCTGTTTTACAATAGATCAGCCCACAAATATTTGCGGTTTCTCCTCTTCTGTCATTTGTGGATGTCTCATTATCTTTAAGTTATCATAACAGCATTTTAGACTTTTCCTTGCTATAAGGTTATTGGCCCTTACTTAAATTTGAGATACCATTAAAAGTCTAATCAGGCAACTCAAACCAAGGTTTTTTGAGGAAACAGAACTTTATTTTCGATCGAAATAAGTCCTGGATGGGAACACAATCTGAACACTGCAGAGTTGCGTTCAGAAGTGCCACACCTTAGAAAGTTAGTAGCATTGCTTTATAAACTTTGTTAGCCAATGAAAATCAGACAACAGAGCCATTACATCATAAGGAAGACATCAATCATTCCTGTACACTCTCTTATTCCCTCCTTCAGTACATCCCATCCATGTACATGTTTCCCACGCTTGCATGAGATTTGTCCCTGACGCAAATTACAAAAGTGAGATAGCAATAGTTAGGCTAAACAATTTCTTTTTGTTCCAGTTACAGAACTCTTCTCTGCCATTGTCAGAGTAATGAATGGATGCTTGCAATGCTAATTTCCTAAAGTGCAAATAGAAATGTTATGTAATTTGCCTTTCTGATAATTCTAAAACTATTTAGGCTCATTTCAATATTGTAGGAGGTGAACTGGGTTGATGATAATCAAAAATTCATCTGTTGAGCAAAATATTCCAGTCCTCAAAGCAGGTTGTCCTAACCTCTGTTTAAGGAGCAGAACTTCCTGTTTTGAGATCGAAACACATTTGGTAGGATTGGAACCAGATGCTGCAACTTTACCTGTTTTGATATTTTGCATATAGATAGTCCTGGACTTATAACCATTCATTAAGTGACCATTTGAAGTTACTGTGGCACTGAAAACCATGACTAACAATTAGTCCTTGCACTTACAATTGTTGCAGCATCTCCATGATCATGTGATCAAAATTTGGACAAAATTTGGATGTGAAGGGTTTGTAAAATCAGGCATAAGTCACTTAATGACCAACTTGCTTAGTGATAGATATTCTGGTCTTAATTGTGGTTGTAAGTTGAGGACAATCTGTATTTCTTGCTCAAATAAAAAAGGTTTGCTGCAAACTGTATTACTGGCCAATGACATGTCAAATGCAATGCAGTGAGAATACAAAGTGATACATATAAACATGCATATACTTTTTTCTTTCTTTCAATGTCATATACACTGATGTTGAACTAATCTAATGTTGAGTGATTCTTACTGAAAAGAAAAATATCAGCAAGCCTATGGCAGGAGGATGACAGGAAGCAGAAATTGGAAAAGGGCTTGAAAAGAAAACTGCTGATTTGTTACACGTAATCCTAAACTTACAACATTCATTTAGTGGCCTTTTGAAGTTACAACGGCACTAAAATATTATCATTTTCACACTTATGACCATTGCAGCATCCCCTGCCCCAGTGGCCAAATTTCTTACATATACGACACTGGTCCTGTCTCAGGGCAAAAGACTGCATTGGACGTTCCAGGGGTGCCTGGGATCTCGGTGACATCATTCTACTTTTCTCCCCAGGGACCCTACTGCTCCTCGCCATCCTCTTCCCCCTCCCCCTAGGGGCGCTCATTGTAACGCTTGAGCCAGCAAAACAATACTTCATTTTTCATCCCTTTTAACCTCTTTGGCTGTTACTTTTGGTCTTGATACATAGGTTTTATAAGCCACTTCCAACAATTTTCCAATTGTGTCTGTAATTTGCAACTAATATCTGGGGCACTCTGCCCAATAAAGAGCATGTTCACCAAGCGGGAGTTTTCTGGAGCTTCTGGATCCAAATCACTATATTTTCAGAAGGCTTTGTACAGGCGCTCAAGGAAGTCACTGGGGCTCTCTGATGGCAATTGATGAACATCATATATTTTGCCCAAATCTTTCTGTTTAGGGATAGCAGTCTGTAATGCAGTGACAAGAAGGTCTTGAAAGTCTTTTAAATGTTCATAATCTTTGCTTTCATAAGTATCAATGACCCATCTAGGGTCAATTTCAGGACAAAGGATCTTCCTTTCTTCAGCTAATCTTTTTGCAACATTTCCTACCAGACGTCTTTCCTCTGATGTTAAAAAGATATCCAGCATGGCTTGAAGGTCTGCCCAATTAGAGTTATGCGTTCAAATGATAGACAGAACCAATTCAGAATATTTGTGTGGGGCTGCAGTATAAGAACCTAATCGATCCTTCCATGCATAAAGATCAGATGTAGAGAAGGGGGTATGAACCAGGGCCTTATTAGTGTCCCCCCTTCCAATAGCTACCTACTCTGTGAGGGGGTAAATCCCCTTATAAGGTGGTGGAGCAGCAGAAAAAGGTGGTGCTGTGGGAAGTTGCCACAACCCACAGTCTTTAAGCATCTGCTTATTCCTTTGTAAAATCCAAAAAAGTGCATAATAAGCTTGTTGATCATGATCCATGCCTCTTTGAGCATAATTTCCCATAGCTTCAAAAGACCCCAAATCTATGGACCCCACCCTTTAGGCCAAACAGTAGGCATGTCCTGATGCCAGAGGGCATTGTATTTAGTTAGAGTTTCAATTTTCATATCCCAATGGGTTTTGAGCTTATCAAAGTTCCTGATAACACACTCAAGGGAAGGTTTACGGATTTTGGATTTAATGAATAAAAGCTTTTGGATCTGAGTTTTATCAGAATTTCATGCAATTTCAGACTTCATCCCAAACAACAAACACACTGGACAATGTTCACAGCTTTCTTTCAAACTGCCAAAAAATCCAATGAATCTTGGACTCACCAACAGAGTTATAAAGTTGATTTCATGGGAAAAAATATTTTGACTTTAGACTACATCAGTCAGACCACTCCTGCATCTAGTTTTGGTTAGCACAATACAAAAAAGATACTGAGGAATTTAAAAGGGTGACCAGCAAATCAACAAAGATGGTAAAGGGCTTAGAAACTAAATCACACAATGAATCGTTGAAAGAAATCTTTAGAATAGAATAGAATAGAATAGAATAGAATAGAATAGAATAGAATAGAATAGAATAGAGCTGGAAGGGACCTTGGAGGTCCTCTAGTCCAGCCCCCTGCTCAAGCAGGAGAACCTATACCATCTCAGACAGGTGATTGTCTAGTCTCTTCTTAAAAATTTCCAGTGATGGAGCGCCCACGATTTCTGGGGGTAAGCTGTTGATTGTCCTCACTGTCCTTAATTCCAGGTTGCTCCTCTCCTTGATGAATTTACAATCATTGTTTCTCATCTTTTCCTCTGGTATTCTGGTGAACAACCTGGCCCCCTCTGCCTTGTGGCAGCCCCTCAGATACTGGAATACTGCTATCATGTCACCCCTACTTCTTCTTTTCTTTAGACTAGCCAATCCCAAGTCCCGCAGCCGTTCTTTGTATGTTTTAGCCTCCAGGCCTTTGATCATCTTAGTTGCTCTTCTCTGAATTTTTTCCAAACTCTCAACATCTTTTTTTGTGATATGGTGACCAAAATTGACTGCAGTATTCCAGGTGTGGTCTTACTAGGGCTTTGTAAAGGAGTACTAGTACTTCGTGTGATCTTGATTCTATGCCCCTGTTTATACAACCCAGGATTGTATTAGCTTTTTTGGTTGCTTCTGCATACTACTGGAAGGCTTAGGGGAGACAGGATGGCAATCTTCTCTAGGACTTGAAAAGCTGTTGCAGGGAAGAGGATGTGGTTTACTCTTCAGAGTGCCTGAGGCTAGGACAAGAACCAATTTCTTGACTATTAAACAGTGGAACAGCCTGTCTTCTGGAGTTGTGCTAAAACCATCTAATTGTGCTAGCTATTTGTGCTCTAGCTACATCACTAGAAGTTGCGATGCAAAGGTTGGTCAGTCATTTGTTTGGGATGGTCTGAGGATTCCTGTTATAGGCAGGAGGTCGGACTAAAAGACTTCCATTTCAACTCCATGATTCTAAGGTTCCATGGGTACTGAGTGTTATAATAATAACAATAATAAAAACATGTAAAAGTATTTTTCTCTCTTTTAAATAAAGCTAAACAGGAGAAAGAAAACTTATCTTCCCTTAATTTCAAATAAGACAATAAGAAGACAAATAATTAAGAAAAGATCCAATTTGCTTGATGTTTCTTTTTGAAGTAAAGAACAAATCTCCTGAGTTTATGAAACACATTATAGTACAGCAAATTATCTTTGCTGGAACAGAAAATGTTGGTTTGAAGGTAACTGCCTTGCAAATAATAGTATACATGAATAGTATTCCCAAGGCATATTTTCAGTTGAGATCCAGTTTGGTGTATGTTGGAAATGGAATTAAAACACCAACAAAATTGGATTGGTAAGAAAAGAGTTTTATTCTGCAGAAAATAGAAAAGCGGTTTGCAAAGCGCAGTGGATCCTGGTGAGAGACTTCAACAGGAAGTTCTAAACCAGAGACCACATGCAAACATTCAAGTTCATGACATTATATACCAGTGATGGCGAACCTTTTAGAGACCGAGTGCCCAAACCGCAATCCAAAACCCACTTATTTATCGCAAAGTGCCAGGGCCGCATCAGCATTGTGGTGCCCTCAGGGGGGGGCAGGGAGGCGCTTCTGAGTGCCGCCTCTGGCATGCAAAAAACAGGAGCGCAAAAATGGACCATCTTGCTGCAAGGCACAAAAGTGGCTGTGCCATGGGATGCAGATACAAGGCGCTGCACCATGTACAAATGGGGCAGGGCTAGTGAGTATCACGCAGGCACTAGCCCTGCCCCATTTGCAGCATGTGTGTGCTCGCTGCCCTGTGCATGCATGCATGCATGTAAAATGTTTTCCCCTCCCTTTTCTTCTAGTCCACCAATCGGCAATGGTTGGTGACCTCTGCTCTACCACCTCTATTCAAGCTTGCTAGTCAGCCGCTTCGCCTTTGTGCTGGGCGGGACTCCTGCTCCAGGCGGCAGTGGTGGCCTGATGCACCTGCTGCTGGTGGCGGTGGCATGTGTGCCAACAGAGAGGGCTCTGAGTGCCGCCTCTGGCACA
>NW_015391091.1:23156-36060 GCF_001527695.2 Protobothrops mucrosquamatus
CCCTCAAATGGTTTTAAACTTTCCCGGATCTCCTCAGCATTCTCGAAGTCAATTATTGCAGTATGTTCAGTTACCTTGTTTAACATCAGCATTTGCTCAACATTCTTATTGGTTGCATTTACCATTCCCTCCACCATGTTTTGTACAATACTTCTTATTACAGGGATGAAGCAGGGTAAGCACATTAACCCTAACAATATCACTGCTAACATGAATGAGGCTTGTTTCCAATTCCTAAAAATTCTTTCCAGGAATCCCCCATCATCAAGTATTCCAGTCCAAGTTTGGACCAGTACATGGGCTATTTTCCTTATTCTGTTTGTTATTTCCTCAATAACCTTCCCTTCATTGTCTATTTGCAGGCAACAGTTGGTCAAATTAAATTTTCCACAGACCCCTCCTTCTTCTGCCAATAAATAATCCAATGCTAGCCTATTCTGGTAAATTGCAGTCCTCATTTGGGTATTCTGTTTAGCCAACTTATTTAATGTTAGCGCTGTTTCGTTAGTAATAGAACCGCTTGTAACCTAATAATGCGATTCAGCATATAAATTGGAGTCCTGTATCCCCATGATTCATCCTCAGCCCAAGTAGCAGGTCTGCACATCTGTATTATATGCTCAGGTGGCCATTCATTATCCTTCCAATTTCCGACTTTCAATGATCATTTTCTCTTAGCTCCCTTTTTCTCGTATACTGCTATTCCAAGTTTTTCCCCTTGGGGAATGGGGAGTAGGAAAAAACTAGGCTTTATATTTCCCAATACACATGAACCACACCAATTGTCAGGTAGGCTGGTATATGCAAATTTTCCACATATCCAATAAAATCCTTGTGGGACAAACCATCCTTGGGATGCATTGTTCCATAACCCCTGTAGAACCGTGTTATTAAAAGGATTTTGTCCAATACTGTGCATGGTTTCCTAATTCTGAATACTTGAGTCCCTATAATATCTTTGGCCTTCACATACCATGGTTCCTACTTCTTCCTAGTCTTTGGAGCAGTTTCTCTGAAAGCAGAAGTGACCTATAATGGATGTAGTTAAAGCCCATTTTTGGCTTTTCTTGGTTAATTTAATAGTCCATGTAAACGTGATGTTAGTATCTGGGATATCAATTTCTTTGGCTTCCTAAGGTCATTGTTCCCCCATATTTGTACCACCACATACATAACAGTTCTTTACTCCCAGGATGGTAGCTATTCTTTCAGCTAGATCTATAAACAGATTTTTAGTGAGAAAAGTGATGGGTGACTGGCCTTTTCAAGCTCCTCATAAAAGGAATGGAATAATTCTTTTTCTATTGGGGTCAGATTTTTCCTGGTTACTTTAATGGTGATGCGGGTGCTCAGGTCCTTTCCTGTACTTTCAATTCCCAACCCATATTCCTGTGATCCTTCGTCGGGATCCATAAAATGCAAGCATGTGGGGGGTACAATGGTTTTCTAAACAATCCGACCCCCTTGGTTAAATTAAACCAACTGCTCTTCTCTGTCCACACTCTAGGTGGACCCCTACCATCGGAATACCAATATGTCTGGGAAGCCCCGTAGGAGCTTCCTTTCTGTTGTAGTTGATTGTAAATGTATATCCATTGTGTGAGGTAACTCCGCTGCCAACCCAGGCCCCAACAGGTGGTCCAAGGACTAAACTTCATGGCATAGCAGGCATCGAAGCAGATTCTACTCTTGTGATTAGCAGAGGTACTGGTGTTTTGTCCTAATAATAATAGCCTTTGACTCCTTCTGCTTTGAAAGGCAAATACCCAAATGATATTTCATTCTAGAGGGGTCAACGCATGTAATCCTTCCTTTTTCATTACAAAGGGAAAATTGGGTGGTATTGTGAACACACATTCCCACCATCTTTTTGCAGCTCATCTGAGTATGATATGTTAGAGTTTGGGTTTTCTTAGTACCCATTTTGGTGGTTTTAATGCAGGCATCGCAGTTACCAGAGTTATTTGTACTTTGGCCTTTGCATATACTCCCGAGCTCTACTACCCCCACTATAATCCATATTTTAATTATTCCTGTAATTAAGGTCATATTGAGATTGGATATTGTTCCAATTCTGTCCCACTCTGGAATGGTACTTCCTCCATTTCTCCTCTTAACACCACCGTCTGCAACTGGGGCTGGGATCGGTACTCAGGACACCAGTCTTCAATGATCACTATATCACACTCTTCTCTGCAGTCTCCGTGTATCGGTGCACAGTCTGGGCAATGGGTACAACAACAACAATTACACCAACATTTACAGTCACCAAACCAACACATTTAAAGCTCTCCCCTCTTACTAATATATCTATATTTTGCTTTTTTATTATCAACTTCAAAGGATCAGGTTGAGGCACACTTCTCCACTCAATAGGAGTTTCCACTGGTCCTTTCACACAGATGTAGTGAGTCCAGCCTTTCTCCGCTGTTCGTACTGCTGTTTCGGATCTTAGTAGCACCTGGAAAGGGCCTTCCCACTTTGGAACCAGCTTCTCCTCCTTCCAACTCCAGATCAGCACCCAATCTCCAATCTGGAATCTATGGACTGGAAACTCCAAGGGAGTTTGTGCCAGCAATCCTTGTTTCCTAAGGTGATCAAAATATCTGAACAGTTTATGCACATATTGTCTCAGGACTCTGTCTTTCATTTGCAAGGAATCTATACAAATCTGTCCTGGAGTAAATGCGACTCCAAATAACAATTCATATAGTGATAACCCAATATCCTTTTGGGGTTGTGTCCTGATTCGTAGCAAGGCTAATGGTAAACATCTTGTCCAAGGCATTTGAGTTTCTAGAATTAGTTTGGTTAATGATTCCTTTATTTTCCCATTAGCCCTTTCAGTTTTCCCACTGCTCCCCGGGTGCCAAGGGGTGTGAAACTTCCAATCTATTCCCAAGACTTCCATAATATTCTGCAACACCTTTGCCATGAAATGGCTCCCTTGATCACTATTGATCTGAGTGACCATCCCGTACCGGGGAATGATTTGATCTAACAATACCCTGGATGCCACCTTGGTAGTGGCATTACTACATGTATAAGCCTCGACCCATCCGGTTAGATGATCAATTATAACCATCAAAAACATTATTTTGCCTATTCTAGGTAGCTTGGTGAAATCAACTTGAATACACTGAAATGGTCTCAGGGCAGGTGGCTTCGCTCCTAGTTGCTGTTTTCTCATAGCTTGTTTGTTAACTTTCTTGCATATTAGGCATTTTTCAGTGACTTGTTTGGCCAAGGTATGAATTCCAATACACCCATAGTGTTTCAGCAGTTCATCTACCAATGCCTGAACCCTCCAGTGACTTCCTTCATGTAACTTCTCCAATAATCCCCGCACTATGGGTTTATTGATCACCTGCCTCCCATCCGGGAGAAACCATTAACCCTTCTCTCCTTGTTGTCCACCTATCTGCACTATTTCTTTTTCCTCTGATTCTGAAAACACAGGGATCTCTTCTATGGTTTCTATAATGGCTATTAGGACATTTATACTTTCTTCATATGCTACCCTTTTGGCTTCTTCATCTACAATCCTATTTCCTATATTCTCAAAAGAATTATCCCTTTGATGTGCACTCACATGAGTTATGGCAATCTTTTTGGTAACTGGAGGGACTCCATTATTTGTTTGATCAACCCTTCATGAATCAATTATCTCTCTTTGCTGTTAATCATTCCCCTTTCTACCCAAATTTTCCCAAAGGTATGGACCACCCCAAAGGCATATTTCAAATCCATATAAACAGTTCCAGCCTTGCCTTCTAACAATTTTAGGGACTGATCTAATGCATACAGTTCACAAGTTTGGGCCAATCAGTTCTTTGGCAGGCTGCTGGATTCCACCATATCTTTGGTGTGTGTCCATTTATGATTGCATATCCATTTTTCTTTAACCCACTCTCTACCCGGGAGGAGCCATCTATAAATAATGCCTCCCCATTTTCTAGTGGGGATTCTTCCAGGTCCGGTCTGATTTTAGTTTGCAAATCAATTACCTCTGTACAATAATGTTCCAAAACTTATTGGTCCATTTGTCTAGAGTTGGCCAGAAACTGGGCAGGGTTTAAATTGTGATTAGTGGTTAGTACCAGATCACTCCTTTGTATTAATATTGTTTCATATTTTAAAATTCTAGAATCCGTAAGCCACCTTCCTGCTTTTTGTTGCAATATTGTCCTGACTTGGTGGGGAGTACTTATGGTAAGCGCTCCTCCAAAGGTTAATTTTCTGCTTTCTTGAACCAAAAGTGCAGTGGCCGCTATTGCTTGTATGCATATGGGCTACCCTCTTATTACAGGGTCCATAATTTTTGAAAGGAAGGTGACTGGCTTCCTTTGTCCAATCCAGTTTTGGATCAACACCCCCTGTGCTATCCCATCTTCTGTATTTGCAAATAGATGGAAAGGCTTTTCTAAATTTGGGAGACTTAAAACCAGAGCTTTTACTAAAGCTTGCTTCAAATTCTCAAAGTTTCCTCTTTCGTGGCCCTCCCATTTTAAACTCCATGGTTCAGTATCTATTAATTTAGAATATAAGGGTTTAGTTAAATCTGCATATCCATCGATCCACAATCTGCAATATCCCACTAATCTGAGAAATTTTCTCAGCTCCTTTTTATTTTTGGGTAGGGGTTGTGAGGCCACCTCTTCTATTCTGTCAGGGGTGATTCGCTGACTCCCTTCACTAATTAAATGTCCTAAGTATTTTACCTCCCTTTCTACGTATTGCAATTTAGCTTTGAAAACTCTCAGACCCTGTTGTCCCAGAAAGTTTAGTAATACGTTGGTAGCATCAGTAGTTTCCCCTTTCTTCTTCCCAGATATTAAAAGATCATCTACATATTGTATTAAACATGTCCCCTTGGGCAACTGCAAGGCTTCCAAAACTGTCTAAGACCTGTCTGAATAAGTTGGGAGATTCTGTAAACCCCTGAGGGAGTACAGTCCATTGATATTGTTGTTTCCTTCCGTTGTAAGGATTCTCCCATTCAAAGGCAAACATGGGCCTTGACTCGGTATCTAGAGGGCATACCCAGAATGCATCCTTCAGGTCTACTACACTAAACCATTGGTGATCTGGGGGAATTCTTCCCATTAACGTATAGGGGTTTGATACAACTGGGTGTCGGGTCTGGACAATTTTATTCAGTAACCTTAAATCTTGGATCATTCGATAGGTCCCATCTGGTTTTTTTAACTGGTAATATTGGAGTATTATAAGGTGACATTGAGGATTCCAAAAGACCATTTTTTAAGAGATTATCAATCACTGGTTGCAGACCTTTTCTCCCTTCCATTGAAATGGAATATAGTTTTTGCCTAATTATTTCATTAGGTTCTTTCAAGTTGATTTTTAAAGGAGGGATCTGTAATCCCCCTCGGTTCCCCTCTTTCACCCAAACAGAAGGATTGATCTTATCTTCTTCTTCCTGGGTCAGTTTTCTCATAAATGCCTCAGGCTTGAATTCTAATTTTAATTGTAATGCCATCAGAGCATCTCGTCCTAACAAATTTACCCCAGCTTCAGGAATATATAACATCTCAATATTAATTTTCTATTCCCCATCTTTTACCTTAATTTCCAGGGGATTTATTTTGGGGACTTCAAATCCTTCTCCTTTTACCCCAGAAACTTTGATCGTTTGTCCACTTAAATTCATTTCCGGGGTTAATACAGAAACTGAGGTTCAGGCTGTTCCTGTATCTATTAGAAACACTAATTCTTCCTCCTTAGGTCCCACTAATAAATTTATCAAGGTCTCTCCATGGGATTTAAATATAAAGTGCCCCTGACGTCCCTAATATTTATTTATTTATTTTATTTTATTTATTTGATTTGTATCCCGCCCTTCTCCTTACCGGACTCAGGGCGGCTGACAACCTTATAAAACCAATATTACAATAAATACCAATTTAAAACCAGATTAAAAGGAAATATTTGCAATGGCCTAATAATTAAAATTTCCCTTAAAAACCCCACTAAAATTCCCTAGGCCAATCCCGCTTGTTGGAAAAGCCATGTCTTTAGGGCGCGGCGGAAGGAGGGGAGATCCGGGATCANCTGGCCATGCCTTTGTAACAAACTGGATTCTGACAAGCGGCACATGGACTGTGTCGTCAGGATCCATTCCTGAATACTTCCTCATAGCGTCTTTTAATCGCTGAAGGAAGGTGGCCGGTGAGTCTTCTTTTTCTTGTTCTATATTTAAAGCTTTTGTCATATTTTATGCTTTAGGGAATGCCTCTTTCATTCCCCTTATAATTATGTTCCTCATATCTTCCATATTTGTCCTATGTGCCTGATTGTTATTATAACAAAGAAGGTCTCACAATGGGAATTTTATCCTCTCCTTTTATATTGTTGTTAGTTGGGGGATGATTCTGCTCCCAGACTCGTATCGCAGCGGCCCAGGTCAATTGCCTTTCTTCCGCCAAGAACAACATGTTTGTATAGCCATTAACTCATCCCATGTATAAATATTAGGTCCTAATAAATTGTCTAATTGTTCAGCCGCTCCTAAAGGGTCCTCTATCATATTTTTTATTTCTTTCTTAAAAGATCTCACTTCAGATACTTGGAGTGGATCCTGTACAAACCTATTACTGGTTGGCCCTGGGGATTTATTCCATTCGGAACCTCTCTCAAGGGAAACATCGTATCCCTTTCCTCTATTTGTTTAAATGGAAAGTTTTCTATATCCTTTTTACATTGTCCCAATTCCTTCTACAGGGCTTTATATTTATTAATCTTTTTCCTCATCTGGGGGCTCCCTGGTGGGGAGGGAGTCGCCGGAGGTGCCTGGCCCATGTTAGGTGGGTCCGGATTATAGGGTGGGGGTAAGTATTTCTTCTTTTCCGGTTCCTCTTCTTCCTCATGTACCAGGAAGAGGCTGGGGGATATTTCCTCTAGTATATTTGTCCACTTATCTGGAATCCAAACTAGGGCATAGTCTATTTCATTTTCCAGGAATTTACAAGTTTTTTGCTTGACATACTCATACAAATTCTGGCAAGCAAAATAATCATTTGTCCCTAGTCAGGGCCACTCAATCTTCTTGTCCTCCCACCATATGAAGCAACACAAATTTACCATGTCGTCTCTTGTTAAATTTAACCTAGTAATCAGCCTATTATATGGTGGTTTCCCCCAGTTTTCTAAAAGTTTTCCCAATGGATTATCAGGATCTATTTTTAGTTTTGGATTTTTCTGGATTTTCTTTATATAATTTTTTTCTGGGACCCTCCTGAATTACCCATGGTTGGTTTATTGCACAATTCTTTTCTTCTTACCAATCTAATGAGACCATGGTTTGCTTCACCAAGCCGCTTCCTCCTTTTCTGACCAATCTCCTCGCAGACGTATGGAAGTGAATACCCAGGAGTCCACTCTCACTTCGCCTTGCCAGCCCTAATGCCCCTCGGGGCATCTCACACACACCTCTCACAGATCTCAGACTCAAACTGTCCTACCCAACCCTCCGACCACCTAGGTTTTATTCCTTGATTTACCCCAAGTTTTACTTACCTAGGTTCGTGCACAAAGTTACCTGTCCATTCCCGGTAATTCTTTGGTCCCTTTCTTCTGTTCTTACCAATCACTATTTGGTTCGTGAGCCTGGCTCCGTCCTGCTTCCTCAACCTGCGACTGCATCCTTGGACTGTTGAAATCAACGGGGCATGCCGTCCTCAGCTGACCTCGCTTCCCGAAGATCACAGTAACAGATGCCCAAGGCCCCACGGTTGGGCACCAATTTGTTGGAAACAGAATTAAAACACCAACAAAATTGGATTGGTAAGAAAAGAGTTTTATTCTGCAGAAAATAGAAAAGCAGTTTGCAAAGCATGGTGGATCCTGGTGAGAGGCTTCAACAGGAAGTTCTAAACCAGAGACCACAGCAAACATTCAAGTTCATGACATTATATACAGTTCTATCACGACGCCCCATTCCCTCCCCTTCGGTCCCATTTGATAGGTCCTCCGGTATAGTCTGTCCAAAGTGCCTAGTAAGAATACATTGTCTCTCCTTTTGGTTACTTTGTTTAAAATTTCTCCCCACCACCCTTTTCTCCTGTTTATTGCTCCTTTAAGGACCAATTGTTCGTTAAGCCTAAGGGTATCTTATAGCCAAGCCTCCTGGAATCTAGTGCCTATGTGCAGTCTCAGCTTGACTAATCCTTTAATTGTTAAGCAATTGGAACCTTTAAAAAAATAATTTTATTACCATTTTGCTTTATACAACTCTAATACACATTCAGCAGACTGTGTCATTTTTGTATACTTCGGATCAACGTTCTATACAATATATACACTATATACATTCAATATCTAACTCACAATAGCCTTATATATATTTCCAATTTTTGTTTTTATTATCTATCCATGTACACCATTTTTCCCAAACCATGTAAAATTCCGAGTTGTCTTTTTCTTTTAGTTCTAGAGTGAGTTTATCCATTTTGGCACATTCATATATCTTCTGAATGATCAATCCCTCTGGTGGTATATTGCGTTCCTTCCAGTATTGCGCGAACGCAATTCTTGCCGCAGTTAATATGTGTAGAATCAAATATCTTATTTTCCTATCAAATTTCCGGGTTTAGTTCTATTTGGCATTTTGTTAGCTCCTGTAGCCACCCTTGTATCTTAGTCCAATATTTTTTCACTTTGGGACACGACCACCAAGCATGAAAGAAGGTACCTTGACGATAGTTACATTTCCAACATTTTGGGCTTTGGTTCGGGTACATTTTCGCTAGGCTTGCTGGGGCTAAGTGCCAGCGGTATAACATTTTATAGTGATTCTCCTTATATGCAGCAGATTTTGTTATAGTCTAATTTTTGTTCCAAATTCTTTCCCAATCTTCTAATTCTATATTGTGCCATATATTTTTTGCCCATGCAATCATTGGTTCTTTCACCATCTCCTCTATTCTATCAAATTCTAATAAATAATTGTATATTTTGGATATTAATTTTCCTTTGGGGCCTATCAATAGCTTGTCTAGTTGTTTTGGTTCCGTGTCAATTCCATACTCTTCCAGATCTTTCTTGTATCTAGATTGCAGTTGTAAATATGGCCATCAATCGATAGATATTCCCTGTTCATTTAATAACTGATTATTTTTGAACTTTCCATGTTTATCTAAAATTTCTGAGTATCTGGGCATTTTGCTTATGTCTAACGTGTTGGGGTGGATCATTGCTTCCATGGTTGATACCCAACCAGGAATTTTCCTGTAATGTTTTTTCCTTATATCCTCCCAGGTTCGTAATAATGCATCTCTTATTTTATGTCTATAGAAATACGAGTGTGTCCTGTTTCCTTTATCCCACATGAAGGCATGCCATCCCTTCTGTAAATTGTGCCCTTCCAGTGTTAAAATTCTTCTGTTATTTAGGTTAACCCAATCTCTTATCCAGACCAGAGTTGCTGCCTTGTGGTAGAATTCCCACACTGGGAGTCCAAAGCCGCCCCTACTTCTACTGTCTTGGAGAGAGAGTAATTTTATCCTCGCCTTCTTCCCTAGCCAGACAAATTTTGTAATAATTTTATTGAGTTCTCCAAAAAACTTCTTGTCTAATAATATGGGGATTATCTGAAATAAGTATAATAATTTGGGTAGAATATTCATCTTGATAGTCGCGATCCTACCTAAAAGTGATAGTTGTAGCCTCCCCCATTTTTCCAAATCCTTCTTTATTTGTTGGACTAACACCATATAGTTATCTTCCTTTAGGGACGAGCATCTCGCAGTCAGCCATATCCCTAAGTATTTAATTTTTTTAACAATTTGTAAGTCCATTTCCTTTTCTAATTCTTTTTTCTGATTTGTTGTTAAGTTTTTAACTATCATTTTGGTTTTCCTTTTGTTAATTTTAAGTCCAGATATTTCCCCATATTTTTCTATTTCTCGTATTAGAATGGGACCGGATTCCAAAGGTTCTTCAACGATAAAGACCATATCGTCCACAAAGGCCTGTGTTTTGTACTCTTCTCTTTTAATTTTCGTTCCCTTTATTTCTCGGTTTGCTCTGATTCTATTTAATAGTATTTCTATTGTTAAGATAAAGAGAAGTGGCGACAGTGGGCATCCCTGACGTACCCCCTTGGTTATTTGAAATGTGTTGGTGGTGTCCCCATTTACTATTACCCTAGCCTTCTGCATCTTATATATTGCCACTATCATATTTTCAAATTTACTTCCCAATTCCATGTGTCTAATTTGCCTAATCATGAATTGCTAATTTAGATTATCAAAAGCCTTTTGAGCATCCAGAAAAACAAGGGCCGCTTGTTTCTCTGGGTGAGCTTCATAGTATTTCAGTATATCTACTATTATTCTTGTGTTGTCTCTTATTTGTCTATTTGGAAGGAAGCCATTTTGGTCCGGGTGTATTATCTCATTCAATACTCTTTTCAACCTATCTGCTATTTATGTTCATAAATATTTTGTAATCTGCATTTAAGAGGGATATTAGTCTATAGTTACTGATTTGATTTTTATCTGTACCTTCTTTCGAGATTAAGGTGATATGTGCCTCCCTCCATGATTCCAGAATTTTCGCTTCATATAGTGCTTTGTTACATATTTCCAGCAATATTGGTTCCATAATTTCACTCATTTTTTTTGTAAATTTCCCCTGGGAGGCTATCCGGTCCTGGTGTCTTGTTCTTAAGTCTTAAAATTGCCCCTCTAAATTCTTCTGGCGTTATTTCTGTATTTAGCATTGTCCTTTTCCCCTCCTCTAGTGGTATCATCCCTTCTTCCAACAAGTAATTATCAATTTTGTCCATTGTTATTTCTTTTTGTTTATAAAGGTTCATGTAATAATTTTGTACAATTTTTTCCCTCTTCTTCATTATTTTGTAGGGTCCCCATCTCATCATATAATTGTTGGATAATCCTCCTTCTTTTTCCTTCTTCAGTTTGTAGGCCAGCCATCTTCCAGTCCTATTAGCATGTTCAAAAAAGAATTTAGGAAATTTTAAGTTTCTTGCAATCTCCGCTTGCTCTAGTATGTTTAATTTATGTCTATCAAGCGTCAAAGTTTCTTTAACTAATTCATCTCCTGGTTTTGTTTGGAGTTGATTCTCCAATTTTCCAATTTCTTCCTTTAGAATATTATGCTGCTTCCATTTTTCCTTATTTTTCTTTGCCATATAAGCTCTTAGTGCCCCGAAAGGTCCCCAAAACGAGAAATAATCGGGTTCTGGAACGGAGACCGTTCACCTTCCCCCTGCTGTGACGATGCCACCGGAAGTCCGGAACCTTTTTATTTTTAAACTTCTTTGTTTCCTACAGTGTAGCAATTAAGGTACCAGACTAGAAACTGGGAGACCATGAATTCTGGTTCCACCTTAGAAATGAAGCCAGCTGAGTAACCATGCGCCAGTCACTCTCTCTCTTAACCCTAGGAAGAAGACAATGGAAAACTTCTGAAATCTTGCCAAGAAAACTGCAGGAAGTAATCCAGGTAGCCCCCAGAGATCAATATTGATTTGAAGGTATATGCACACAGACACATTTTTGGTTGAGACATTTCATGAAATAGTCTTTGATTCTTTTATCCAGTGGAATATGCTGATGCTCATATAAGAGCCAGGGCCAAGAAGATTAGTAGTAAGCTGAAGTGTGTTTTCTGTCTATCAGATTGGTCTTCGTACCGATATGGTGACTTAATATTTTTGATATATTTTAATTCTCCTCCTCTGATCATTTTTTTCTCTATGAGCAAACCAAAGTAATTTCTGGTGTTCTACAATTGTACCATCAAATCTAGTATTTACAATGTCCTCAATCCTCAGTTATTGTTCCATTTTTGTTTTTGTTTCTGTATGAACTTGCCAAGGTAAGTTCCTGATTTCCACTTTGGGATTTTTTTTTTGGGCTGGAATTATATAGGCACATGTCACACAGTCTGTTATTAATTTTAAAAGGAATGCTCTAGGTCTAGGAAATCTGTCTTACTCATAAGACAAGCTACAAATTAATCAGATTAAGATGGAGAGTAATGCTGATGATTTTCAGCCTTGTATTGTGCTCAGAATATGCATCATTGCCCTCTGCAGGATTTTCAAGGAGCTACTCATTCAATAAATGGCAAAGTGTTCCAACTATGAAGCCAGAAGACTTCATATTGTTCATATTTAACTGAATTTAATACAGCTCTTTTCAGTTCTGACTCATGGAAAGGCTGACGTAGTGCATACATGATTTAGAGATATAAACCAGTCACTTGCATCACTAAAAGCTTGGTAAGAAATAGGAAGAGATGGAAGAGACCATAACAGATCCTCTTGCCTTCAGAGATTACTGTATATTGGAATTCAAAACCCCCACTACTTTTTCTATCTTGCTTCTTCTAAGTCCAATTTTAATGGGTATAACCGTTTCCTACACAGTTCTGATCTTTTTAGGTATGGATGCATTACAACATCTTAATATCTTTTCCAAAACTTTTATTGCTACCCTATCAAGTATTTGTGGTATATTTATTGCCTGCTACTGTAGTTTTTTCACTGTGGATAGCTGATCTTAAAAGGCAGAACTTATCTACCACTTCAATATCTGTATTGCAATCAATCCCTACTCATGGTCACTCATGCCTTAGTGACCTCCCGTCTTGAATATTGCAACACGCTTTACATGGGGCTGCTCCTGAAGAGCATCCAGAAGCTCCAGTTAGTGCAAAATGCAGCAGCCCGCATGGTTTTGTGCAGATCTTGGTGTGCACATCTGTCACCTCTCCTGTGGGAGCTGCATTGGTTGCTGATTTGCTTCTGGGTGCAATTCAAGTTGTTGGTTATCACCTTTAAAGTCCTTCATGGCTTGGGACCAGGTTATCTGAGGGACTGTCTCTTGCTGGTCACATCTATCCAACCCACTAGAGC
>NW_015391092.1:0-6149 GCF_001527695.2 Protobothrops mucrosquamatus
AGTTGGGTCATGAAATGTCTTTAAAAAAACAACAAAACCCCAAGCCCAGAGAGCACCAAGGACCTCACAGTCCAGCCCTGAGCTACAAATAGTGTCTCTGCTACTGGTAGAATTGTCCCTGTGGACAAAAGGCAACAAAGATTCAGGTCAAGCCCCTGTTAATTAATCCCACCCAAGTGCGAATGCTCTTGTAATCTTTTCTCTCCGAGGAACAAGGGGCGGGGGGGGGCGCGGCAGCTGCAGGAAGGAAGGAATCCCGATGTACCCAAGGCAGGAGAGTAAACAGTAAACGGAGAAGCGTGAAACAAACACTCGGGGTATCAAGAAACAGCTGCGACAAGCATCTCGCTCAATGCGCCTGCCTGTGTGGTTGAACATATTGCTTACCAACCTCACAAAACAGAGCCGAGGCATTTCAGTTACACATTCCCGGAGAATGGCAGCCTGCGAGAATCGAAAGCCCTGGCTTTCGAGGCGGGCAGGCTCACCGCCGGCGCGATGAAGGAATCGTGGATTTGTATTACCTTCTGCCACCTGACCCACATCTGATGCTGGGCTGCTGCTGATTGATGTCCTGAATGCAGCCTTTGAAGGGAGTCCCAGCTTAATTAAAATGTTTGCTTGGTTCGCGGTGATCTGTGAAGCTCTCGATAAATATTGAATTGGGTTCATCTGCTGGTTACTGCCAGGGGATAAACAGATGCTTTGTGCTGCTTAATCAAGAAGCCAAGGCTATTTTTTTTTTTGCAAAAAAAAAAAAAAGGAAGGTTTTTTTTTTCAATCAGGCCACTTCGGGATCTCGGCCGTGTGTGCTTGTGTGAGATTTCGCACACCCGGCACTCTCGGCGAACCAGTTTTGATTCCCCATAATATATATCTTGGGGGCTTCGAGAAAGAATTTTCCCAATAAGGTCTGCAGGCTAAAACATATGAGGAAGGGTTGCTGGAATTGGGTATGTCCAGTTTAATGAAGAGAAGGACGAGGGGGGACATGATAGCAGTCTTCCAGTATCTCAGGGGCTGCCCCAAAGAAGAGGGAGTCAAGCTATTCTCCAAGGCGCCTGAAGGCAGGACAAGAAGTAATGGATAAAAACTAACCAAAGAGAGAAACAACCTAAAACTAAGGAGAAACTGACAGTGAGAACAATTAACCAGTGGAACAACCTGCCTCCAGAAGTGGTGAATGCTCCATCACTGGAAGTTTTTAAGAAGAGACTGGACAGCCATTTGTCTGAAATGGTATAGGGTTTCCTGCCTGCGCAAGGGGTTGGACTAGATGACCTTTAAGATCCCTTCTGTCTCTGCTATTCTGTACAGGTAGTCCTTACAACATTTTATTTATAAAACAGTTTGCAAAGTTACAACAGCCCTGAAAAAGGGACGTACGTCCATTTTTCACACTTACGACCATTTCAGCATCCCTGTGGTTACATGACCAAAAGGTATAGGGTTTCCTGCCTGAGCAGGGGGTTGGACTAGATGACCTCCAAGGTCCCTTCCAACTTTAATATTAATATTAATATTAATATTTGTAGCTCAGGAGGAGGGTTTTGAGTGCTGTCTGAGCTTGGTTGTTTTCTTGCGGACATTTCATTACCTAGCTAGCTAACATCATCAGGGGTGGTGTGAATTGCCTTGGTTTTTTAAATACAGATAAGTCCTCCACTTACAACCATTCGTTTAGTGACTGTTCCAAGTTACAACAACACTGAAAAAGGTGACTTACCACCAGTCCTCATACTTATGACCATCGTGGCATCTTCACAGTTACATGAGCAAAATTCAGGCTCTTGGTAACTGGCGCACATTTGCGACGGTTGCCATGTCCTGAGGTCATGTGATCGCCCTTTGCAGCTTTTCCAGCCGGCTTCTGACCAGCAAAGTCAGTGGGTGAAGCCGGATTTACTTAATGACTGCACGATTCACTTAACATCTGCAGTGATTCACTTAACAACCTTGGCAGAAAGACAGTAAAATGGGGCATGACTCATTTAATGCTTGTTTTGCTTAACAGTGGAAATTTGGGGTTCAGTTGTGTCATAAGTCAAAGACTACCTGTAACTGTATATGAAGAGATAGACAGACAGACAGACAGACGGACGAATTGATAGACAGACAGATCCAGGAGATAAATAGATCCAGGAGATGACAGATAGATGGATGGATGGATGGACGGACGGACGGACGGACGGACAGACAGATCCAGGAGATGATAGATAGATAGATAGATAGATAGATAGATAGATAGATAGATAGATAGATAGATAGATAGATAGATAGATAGATAGATAGATAGATAGATAGATAGATAGATAGATAGATAGATAGATAGATAGATAGATAGATAGATAGATTAGACAGACAGACAGACAGACAGACAGACAGACAGATAGATCCAGGAGATAGATAGATCCAGGAGATAACAGACAGACAGACAGACAGACAGATCTATCCAGGAGATAGATAGATCCAGGAGATGATTGACAGACAGGCAGATAGATCTCTCCTTTGTTTTAGAAGTGTGCAAGCGTGCTTGTTGGTGTGTTGGCCTTGGGGGTGCACGAGATCCAATCGGAGGAAATACAGTTTGCTCACGCTGCAGGATATGATAACCTTTGCTTCTTTGTGTGTCCAGGTGTTGTTTTTTGGGTGATGTTGGGAAACTGCCAGATAGGCTGGATGGAGGAGTCAAACGAGGGCCTAGCTTAGAGTCCTTTCCCAGCTGCAAGGGGCATAATAAGCCTGACCTTCCCCAAGACTCATGGAAGCCTTACCTGGCGAGCAGTCTGGGGAGGTTTTCAAAACAGTTAAAGTTACTGACTTTGGCTATTCGCAAGAGATTACAGTTGCTTGTCCCTGCCAGGTGTGTCAGGAGAATGTGTGGCAGATGATTTCCATATCTTGAGGGGACTTTTTTGGTTACGACTGAATGGCCGGTATTTGCCAAATTCCTTTTTTTTAATAATCTATTTTTTATTTTATTCAGCATTAAAGAACAAACTCAAAAAGGATACAAAAACAAAACACAACTAACATGCCCACAGAAAAAAAGGAGTGCATAATTTTTAAAAAAACAAACAAACCCAGATATATACATAAATTGCTCCCTTTAATCCAGGGGTAGGCAAACTTGGCTCTTTTATGACTCGTGGACTTCAACTCCCAGAATTCCTGAGCCGGCATGGCTCAGCATGGAAACCTCTCCCTTTCCCCTCAGCATGGCTGGCTCAGGAATTCTGGGAGTTGAAGTCCACGAGTCATAAAAGAGCCACGGTTGCCTACCCCTGGCCTATGTCTTCCAATCTTGCACTCCTTTTTTGAGTTGTTCTGTTCTCCGACTGGTATCAGCTTTGATGGTGTCCAGCCACCTTGTTCTTTGGCGGCCTCATTTCCTTTTTCCACTAACTCTTCCCAACGTAATTGCTTTCTCCGGTGAATTTCCCCGCACGACATGGTCAAAATAAGTGAGACACAGTTGTGTGATTTTTTTCCCTTCCAGTAAAATATCTGTTATTATGCGCTCCAGGACTTGCTTGGTAGTTAGTCCCTTTTGCTTTCCAAGGAATGTGCAGGAGCCTTCTCCATCACCACAAGCCATTTTTTTTCCTTCCTATCTTGCTCTCAACCTCTCTTAAAAACTTTTGTTTGTCCCTTGTTCAGGGTCTCTTTCTTGGAAAGCAAGTACCTAATGCAGTGCTTTTCAACCTTTTCACCCATTGTACCACTTTTAGGATATGGCAATATCCGAGTACCACCAGTCGCCTAGCAAGGTGTCAAAAACCTGATGACCAAAAACAAAAGGAAAAAAGTGATAAAGTCCATTGTATTAGGTACTGCAATCTCCCTTTAAAAATTCTAGAGTCAAGAATACGTTTTACTTCATAGTGGGTCTGTCCTGCAACTACGAGGGGCCCAGGTGCCTTCTTCGGAGGAGGTCTTAAAGTGGAGCCCCGATAAGGCTTCAACACGCTACAATGGAAAACTGGGTGAATTTCCCCTAAAAGTCTAGGGAGTTTTAGTTCTACTGTGACCGGGTTGATGATCCTTACTATGGGGAAAGGCCCCAAGAATTTTGGTCCCAATTTCTTGCTGGGCAATTTGAGGCGTAGATATTTAGTTGACAAAATAAACCTTTTCCCCAACTTGGAATGTTCTTTGGGGAGCCCTCTTTTTATCAGCCTGTTTTTTATAGGTTTCAAAAGACTTTTTTAAAGCAGTTTTTGTGTTTCTCCAAACTTCATCCCACCCCCTCACCCACTGGTCAAGTGTCTGGGAAGCGGAGGGCACCTGAGGATATTCAGGTATTGGGCTGAACTTTTTTCCTGTGGCCACTCTGAAAGGCGTGTAGCCGGTGCTGCTGTGCACAGAATTATTGTACGCCACCTCCGTAAAAGGGAGATCAGTCCAGTTCGTTTGTTGGTACGAAACGTAGCATCTAAGATATTGCTCCACCATTTTGTTAGCGGCTTCTGCGGCCCCATTGGTGGTTGTTAAGTGAATCTGGCTTCCCCCTTGACTTTGCTTGTCAGAACTTCGTAAAAGGGGATCAGATATGATGTCAGCTCTATAACGAAATTAGCTGAAGCCATTTTCCCTTCGTTTTCGGTTGCCATAGACCAGTGATGGCGAACCTTTTAGAGACTGAGTGCCCAAACCGCAACCCAAAACCCATTTATTTATCACAAAGTGCCAGGGGCGCATCAGCATTGTGGTGCCCTCAGGGGCAGGGAGGCGCCTCTTGGTGCCACCTCTGGCATGCAAAAACTAGGGGTGCAAAAATGGGCCACCATACTGCAAGGCACAAACACGGCCGCCGCCGCGCCACAGGGTGCAGATACAAGGCATTGCACCACACCAGAATGGGGCCGAGCTAGTGAGTATACACAGCCACTAGCCCCGCCCCATTTGCAGCGCGTGCATGCTCGCGGCCCCGTGTGTGCACGCACGCATGTAAAATGCTTCTTCCTCTCTTTTCTTCCAGTCCGCCAATCGACAATGGTTGTGACCTCTGCTCTACCACCTCTACTCGAGCTTGCTAGTCGGCCGCTTTACCTCCTTTGTGCTGGGCAGGGCTCCTGCTCCGGGCGGCGGTGGTGGCCTGATGGACCTATTGCTGGTGGCAGTGGCACACGTGCCAACAGAGAAGGCTCTGAGTGCCGCCTCTGGCACGTGTGCCATAGGTTCGCCACCACTGCCGTAGATAGACTTGGGAGTAGGGAGATGAAAGTTTTATCTTAAGCCATAACAATACATTGTTCTGTGGGAACCAAGGTCATTGCTAACTGCATTTTGGCGGGTTGTATCTTTCGTTAGAAAGCCCATGCAAGTCGTTAATTGGGGAATGTGATTTATAACAGGGGTGGGAAGTTTCACTTGTAAATTTGTAACCTTAGTGTGTGTGTGGGGGTATTTCAGTCTTGGGTTCACTTTTGACCCTGCCGATATTATGTAGCCAAATAAATATGTTCTTTAAGGAAGATTTTTAGCCTCGGAGTCCTTTTTACTGGTCTCATCTATCGGAACCATGACATATGAAGCAGCTGCCAAGCGTCTGAATTTTGATCACGTGACCACGGGGATGCTGCAAAGGTCGTCACCGTGAAGTCACTTTCCCCAGTGCCGTTGCAACTTTGGAACGTCACGAAATGAACTGTTGTAAGTCGAGGACGACCCGTATTTCCTGAAACCGCCTGCCCCCTAGACAGGTTCCTAACCAGGTGTCCCCCTTCTCTAGGTGTTCCCCGTTGGGTCAAACACCCCTACCAACCATTCCATCAGCAGGCGCTTCACCCTAGTTTTGTGCGCTCGTGTTCAGGGCCGCGTACGCCTAGCGATATCTTTACTCCTTTTCTGAAAAAAAAAAAAAAACCAAAACAAAACCCGACAAGTGTCGACTGTAATATCACGCGGCATAGTTTGAGTTCCAGTTTTTCTGTCCGACTACAGAGCCGAGGCCAAGAGAGCGGGGTATGTAATAGACACCCTGCGTCAGCTGTTTCCTTCTCGCCGGCGGACAAGGGGGCCCATTCATCAAGTCTCCCTTTTATCCTTGGGGGTGAATAAGTAATTATTCAATATCGAGAAGAGCGGCTATTTGGAAGCCTCTGTTTAATGTGGCAGGACGACATAATGAAATCTGCCGTTTCTGG
>NW_015391092.1:9680-18597 GCF_001527695.2 Protobothrops mucrosquamatus
TTATCCTGGGTTCATCACCCCTTGGTCTGTCTCGCAATTTAGGAGATAAGCCATCAAATAATTCATTCCCTGTCCCTGGATTGTTTACGTCTGCTCCCTCTCCTCTTCCTGTGCCAGTTTCCCCAAAATCTCTCACAAAGAGGAACATTTACTTTATATTAGATCCAATGTGTTGTAAGAGGAAGGAGGGGGGAAAAAAGTTTGAACTGCCCCATACAAAGAGTTCTTAGGCAAAAGCAAGCAGATTCTTTGGAGTGTAATACCATAATATAGATAGTTCTCGACTTAAAACCATTTGTTTAGTGACCGAAGTTACAGCGGCAATGGAAAAAATGACCTATGACTCATTTTCACACTTACAACCACTGCAGCGTCCCCACGGTCACGTGGTCAAAATTCGGATGCTTGGCAACTGGTTCATATTTATGACGGTCACAATGTCCCGGGGTCTTGTGATCCACCTGTTGTGACTTTCTGACAAGCAAAGTCAATGGGGTAAGCCAGATTCACTTAATAACCGTGTTACTAACTTGTGGTGGTGGTGCAGTGGTTAGAATGGAATATTGCAAGCAAACTCTGCCCACTGCCAGGAGTTCGATCCTGGCTCAAGGTCGACTCATCCTTCCGTCCTTCCAAGGTTGGTAAAATGAGGACCCAGATTGTTGGGGGCAGGGCATATGCTGACTCTGTAAACTGCTTAGAGAGCAATAAAGCACTGTAAAGCAGTATATAAGTCTATAAGTGCTATTGCTATTACTATTGCAGGCAAACTCTGTTCACTGTCAGGAGTTTGTATTTACGACGGTCGCAGTGGCCCGGAGTCACGTGATCCCTTTTTGCGACTTTCTGACAAGTGAAATCAATGGGGAAAACAGATCCACCTCACAACCGTGTGAATAACTTCAGAGCGGTGATTCACTTAATTGTGGCAAGAAAGGTCATAAAGTGGGGCAAAACCGCTTAAAGCCTGTCTTTTAACAAGAGAAATTGTGGTTATAAGTTGAGGATTACCTGTAACATTGGTAGCCCACGAATTACAAGCACAATTGAGGTCTGAATTTTCCTTGTGAAGCAAGGAGATTTTTAAATGAGTTGTACCCATTTTTATGACCTCTATGGCCATGGTTCTTAAGTGAATCAGGGCAGTTGTTCAGTGAATCGTGTGGCCTTTAAACGCCTGTGGATTTTCTCATTGCCTTTGCTTGCTGGAAACCAGCTGAGAAGCGGTGAATGCGCCAACACTGGAAGTTTTTAAGAAGAAACTGGACAGCCATTTGTTCGAAATGCTATAAGGTTTCCTGCCTGAGCAGGGGGTTGGACTAGATAACCTCCAAGGTCCCTTCCACCTTTATCATTATTATTATTATTATATACCGCTTCACTGTGCCCTCTCTAAGCGGTTTACAGAGTCAGCCTCTGTAACCCAACAATCTGGGTCCTCATTTTACTGACCTCGGAAGGATGGAAGGCCGAGTCAGCCTTGGACTGGTCAGGATCGAACTCCTGGCAGTGGGCAGAGTTTGCCTGCAATGCTGCATTTTAATCATTGCATCACCATGACAAGGAAGGAAGGAAGGAAAGGGAGAGAGGGAGAGAAAGAAGGGAGGGAAGGAGAAAGAAAGGAAGGAAGGAAGCAATAGCAACAGCACCTAGACTTATATACCGCTTCACAGTGCCCTCTCTAAGCAGTTTACAGAATCAGCCTCTTGCCCTCAACAATCTGACTCCTCATTTTACCGACCTCGGAAGGATGGAGGCCTGAGTCAACCTCGGGCCAGTGACAATTGAACTGCTGAACTGCAGGCAGCCGGCAGTCAGCAGAAGTAGCCTGCAGTACTGCATTCTAACCAATGCGCCACCACGGCTTAGTTGTAAATGACGGTCACACGACCCCAGGCTATTGCACCCGTTGTAAATACACGTTGGATGCCAAGCAATCAAATTTTGAAGAACGGTTGCTGGAATTGGGCATGTCCAGTTTAATGAAGAGAAGGACGAGGGGGGACACGATAGCAGTCTTCCACTATCTCAGGGGCTGCCCCAAAGAAGAGGGAGTCAAGCTCTTCTCCAAAGCACCTGAAGGCAGGAAAAGAAGCAACGGATGGACACTAATCAAGGAGAGAAGCAACCTGGAATTAAGGTGAAAATTCCCGACAGTGAGGACAATTAACCACTGGAACAACCTGCCTCCAGAAGCGGTGAATGCTCCAACACTGGAAGATTTTAAGAAGAGACCGGACAGCCATTTGTCTGAAATGGTATAGGGTTTCCTGCCTGAGCAGGGGGTTGGATTAGATGATCTCCAAGGTCCCTTCCAACTTTATTATTATTATTATTATTATTATTATTATTATTATTATTATTATTATTATTATTATTATTATTATTATTATTATTATTATTATTATTATTATTATTGATCATCGCACAGTCAGCCAGATGTTCAGACTGGATTTGGCATTTTTCTCCACCTATCGAGTCCTTACCCAGGACCTGAGATAGGCAGATGTGGATGTTTGATGGTATTACAGATATCGTCGCAGGATGGAAGCAGTTCCTAGTAAGGCCGCCTTTTGCAATTGGCTAATGGCAAATTTGTCAATGCCGATGATGGTGTTCAAGTGGTGCTCTAGTTGTTTTGGGATGGCACCCAAGGTGCCTATTATTATTATTATTATTATTATTATTACTATTACTATTACTATTACTATTACTATTATTATTTCCAAATAAAAAGAAGGCTGCTTTTGCTAATTGATAAACTAATTCATTTCAATTTTTGCAGATGGAAATTGAGCTGAAAGGTCAGGTGCTGATTTTAGACGAAGCTCATAATATTGAGGACTGTGCACGGGAGTCGGCCAGCTATAACGTGACGGAGGAACAGCTCATATTGGCACGAGAGGAGCTGGACGCGATGGTGAACAACCACATTAGGCCGAACGACCACGAGCCTTTGCGTGCTGTGTGCTACAGTCTGACAAAGTAAGTGAAGAGCACTTAGCAGTGGAGTGAAAATGAGCTTCGGGACTTTGAGATGGAAATGATTGTGTTACTTGGTGGTCATCTAAATTTGTTTAGTAAATGAATTCTATTCTATTCCATTCCATTCCATTCCATTCTATTCTTCCTGATTCTATTCTATTCTACTCTACTCTACTCTACTCTACTCTACTCTACTCTACTCTACTCTACTCTACTCTACTCTACTCTACTCTATTGTTATTATTTCATTCTATTCTGTTCCTTCTGTTCTACTCTACTCTACTCTACTCTACTCTACTCTACTCTACTTTATTATTTCATTCTATTCTATTCTATTCTATTCTATTCTATTCTATTCTATTCTATTCCATTCCATTCCATTCCATTCCATTCCATTCCATTCCATTCTTATTACTTCATTCTATTCCATTCCATTCTATTCTATTCTATAAAATTTGCCTGTTTTGCAGTTGGCTAATGGTTGCCTGCAGTCAGCTGATCCAGAGCGGTTATGAGACCTCAAGCAAAGTCTGGAGCGGAAGTCAAATGGTGGCCATTTTGCATGAAATGGGAATTACAGTGGCCTTATTTCCCCTTTTACAGGTAGGAATTTCTAACGATACATGAAAATTCCATCTTCAAAACTGTTTTGGAACTCAATGGTAAAAACAGCCTACAGGTAGTCCTCAACTTTCAATAGTTCGTTTAGTGACTGTTCAAAGTTGCAACGGCACTGAAAAATGTGACTTATGACCGTTTTTCATAGTTATGACCTTTGCAGCATCCCCATGATCACATGATCAAAATTCAGACGCCTGGCAGCTGGTTCATATTTATGACCGTTGCTGTGTCCCCGGGGGTCATGTGATCCCCTTTTGTGACCGTCTGAGAAGCAAAGTCAATGGGGGAAGCCAGATTCACTTAACAACCGGGTTACTAACTTGTAAACTGCAGTGATTCACTTAACAACTGTGGCAAGAAAAGTCATAAAATGGGGCAAAACTCACTTAACAAATGTCTCACTTAACAACATTAAATTTTGGGCTCAATTGTGATCTTAAGTCGAGGACTACCTGTATTAACATTCATCTGGCTAAAACAAATTTGCACAATATTCTTAAATTGTTTGGATTTTGCTCTGTAGAAACCTAGTAATCAATTCATTAATTAAATACTAATAGAAGTGCCTATTTGTAGCTCAGAGTTTATTTTATTCATGTATCTTATTTCTGTGTATCCCACCTTTATTGTTTTTTTTCACAAGTAACTCAAGGCGGCTGACATATCTAATACTCCTTCCTATTTTCCTCACAACAACCCTGTGAGGTGAGAGAGAGAGAGAGAGAGAGAGAGAGAGAGAGAGAGAGAGAGAGAGGAGCAGGAGGAAGAGGAGGACTGTGGAGTCCTTGGTGTTCTCTGAGCTTGGTTGTTTTCTTGCACATGTTTCATGACCCAACTAGGTTACATCATCAGTGCTAGAAGGGAGTAGGGCAGTGATGGCGAACCTTTTAGAGACCGAGTGCCCAAACTGCAACCCATAACCCACTTATGTATTGTCAGTGCCGGGTGGGCGTGACCCATTGGGTGGGCGTGACCCATTGGGTGGGCGTGGCTTCAGTGGTAACGGCATACTGGGTGGGACTAAAAAGTTCAATCAATCAATTCCAACTTTGCGAGATCTTTTTTTTTCCCCGCGAGAAGTTGAAATTGATTGATTGAGCCTCGGCGGAGGCCTAAAGCGAAAAGGTTTTATAAAACCCAGCTGAAGGCCTAGGACTGGGGTGAGGGTGCGCGTGCCCACAGAGAGGGCTCTGCATGCCACCTGTGGCACGCGTGCCATAGGTTCGCCACCACGGGAGTAGGGTTTACTCTCTGTCGATATACTAGCAACCAGCCCTGTCAGTATTGGTGGGACTGGTCTTCAAAACGTTTGGCGGGCCTTTCTTAATGCATATTGTTGCGATTCTTGTTCTTTTGAATGCAGTGGAAACAGAGGAGCCCCATCCCCATGGAATAATTATGCAGGCTCTTTAAAGTCCCTCCTTAACCGTTTTGCTCTTTCCTAGAAACATCTTCACGCTGTGCTTGAAAAGGAAGAAAAGCTTTCTGGGTTAGACCAACCGGTTTCCATTCCAGTTATAAGTCCTTCGACTCAATTTATCCTAAAAGGTCTCTTTATGGTCATCCACTATCTTTTCAAAGAAAACCACAGGTCAGTAAAGGTTTCACTGCCCTTCTTTTTTCTCCAGTTTCTACCAGTTGCGGTCCTCCTAATTCAATACGTTTCAGGGATTTGTCTACATTTTCAGTTTGCTTCTCCTTAGATTTGCCGACGATTACCGAATCGCCCTGCAGCAAACTTTCATCTGGATGAATGAAAACCCACCTGAGATTCTGGATAAAGACGGTTTCTTGGCCCGTCCTCGGAAAAGATCACGACGTAAAACGGCCGTAAACAGACTCAACTTCTGGTGCTTGAATCCAGCTGTGGTAAGCTGTTTTGTTGTTGTTTTTAGTTGTGAAGTCGTGTCCGACACATCGCGACCCCATGGACGACGTTTCTCCAGGTCTTCCTGTCCTCTACCATCTTCTGGAGTCCATTGAAGCTCACGCCTCCTGCTTCAGTGACTCCATCCAGCCACCTCCTTCTCTGTCGTCCCCTTCTTCTCTTGCCCTCCATCTTTCCCAGCATCACGCTCTTCTCCGGTGAGTCCTTCCTTCTCATTAGGTGGCCAAAGTACTTGAGTTTCAACTTCAGGATCTGGCCCTCTAAAGAGCAGTCAGGGCTGATCGCCTCTAGGACTGACCGGTTTGATCACCTTGCAGTCCAGGGGACTCGCAGGAGTCTTCTCCAGCACCAGAGTTCAAAGGCCTCAATTCTTTGGCGCTCGGCTTTTCTTATGGTCCAACTTTCACAGTACAGATAATTGAACAAACTTTGTTGCATTACATTCTTGATTAAATTATCTTTCCATTGATATATAATTTTATGGTACTACTGCCCAAAAAAGTGGTGTTATTAGCCATCAAACCTCAAAAATACACTTTTCCCAAAAGGTTTCCACAATTTTGGCCACTACTGTAGGTAACGCCAGTGCAACCCTTCATGAGAGGCAAGGTTGCCTCCTCGCGAATAGTCTCGCTGACCCACATTGTGCCTGCCTCCTTTCTGCTCTACACGACCGTGGAACAGGAGGAGGTGTGAACTCCACCTCCTCCTCGTTGAAAAAGGTGGGGGGCACCTGCTCCACCAAGTTAGCATTCTCTGAACCCCGATCCTAACCAATATTCGGCTGCACGCTTTCCTCTGCCGACTCAAACTCACCCTCCTCCTCTGAACTTGCCTCCGGAGAAGATCCAGGGCGGGATCCATGACACTGCCTAGCGTTTCAACCACTCAAACCACATTATTAACCTAACAAATTCAGATGATTTGCTTATTGATTATGGCAAAACAGGGTGTAAAATTGGGTGTGACTGACTTAAAAACTGCCTTGCTTAACAACAAAAATTCCGCTCTCAACTGTAGTAAATCGAGGACTGCCTTGTAGGGACGTTTTGGGGATTTAAGGATTTGTACTTGAAAGCCACAAACGCGGAAATGTTTTGTGTGTTTATTCTCTGTAGGCTTTCTCCAATTTAAGCAGTGTGGTCAGATCCATCGTTTTAACCTCGGGAACGCTTTCTCCAATGGATTCCTTTTCATCCGAGCTCGGGGTGAACTTCTCCATTCAGCTTGAAGCGAACCATGTCATTAGAAATTCACAGGTAAGATCCCTTCATTCAGCAGCCAATTCATTCTGAGGTTCATTCATTCAGTGTGCTGCAGCTGCCAAAAAAAGCCAACACAGTGCTAGGCTGCATTAACAGAGGGATAGAATCAAGATCACGTGAAGTGTTAATACCACTTTATATAATGCCTTGGAATACTGCATCCAGTTTTGGTCACCAAAACTGTAAAAAAGATGTTGAGACTCTAGAAAGAGTGCAGAGAAGAGCAACAAAGATGATCAGGGGACTGGAGGCTAAAACATATAAGGAACGGTTGCTGGAATTGGGTATGTGTAGTTTAACGAAGAGAAGGACGAGGGGGGACAGGATAGCAGTCTTCCAATATCTCAGGGGCTGCCCCAAAGAAGAGGGAGTCAAGCTATCCTCCAAAGCGCCTGAAGGCAGGACAAGAAGCAACGGATGGAAACTCATCAAGGAGAGAAGCAACCTGGAACTAAGGAGAAACTTCCTGACAGTGAGAACAATTAACCAGTGGAACAACCTGCCTCCAGAAGCGGTGAATGCTCCAACACTGGAAGTTTTTAAGAAGAGACTGGACAGCCATTTGTCTGAAATGGTATAGGGTTTCCTGCCTGAGCAGGGGGTTGGACTGGATGACCTCCAAGGTCCCTTCCAACTTTATTATTATTATTAATCTCTTTTAAATGCTGGCTTTGCCGTTTTCTTCATCCTGGGAATTTCATTCCTGAATAAAATTTGCTTACCAATGTCCAAATCAATATCCCAACAGGTCTGGGTCGGTACCATTGGAGCCGGCCCGAAACACAGGGAGTTACGGGCAACTTTCCAGCACACGGAAACGTTTGAGTTTCAAGATGAAGTCGGTGAGCTCTTGCTGTCAGTCTGTCGGACGGTACAACGTGGGGTGTTGTGCTTTTTGCCCTCTTACAAGGTAAAGCCCATCACTCTTTTCCAGAGAGGTGTATGTGTGTTTGTTTGTGCGTTTGACTCTTTTGTTTAGAAAGAGCCATTTGTGAATTAAAGGTTAACAGAAGATCAGCCAGGAAGTGATAAGCTAACGTTGTTGAGGGGGAAAAAATGTAATAAAAATATAAAAAATATAAAATATAAAGTTGAGGTAGTCCTCAACTTACGACCAAAAACTATGAGTTTTTCCCAAAATTTTCCCAAAAGGAATAATGTTCTGGTAGTTCTCAACTTCCGACCACAATTGAGCCCCAAATTTATGTTGTTAAGTGAGAAATTGGTGAAGGGAATTTTGCCCCCATTTTACGACTTTTCTTGCTGTATTTAGCACTTGCTAAATAGTAAGACGGTCGTTAAGCGAATCTGGCTTCCCCATTGACTTTGCTTGTCAGAAGGGTCGCAAAAGGGGATCACATGACCCCCAGGGACACTGCAACCGTCGTAAATGTGAGTCAGTTGTCAAGCGTCCGAATGTCAATAATCCACCATGGGGATGCTACAACGCTTGGTGAAAGTGTGAAAAACGGTCCTAAGTCACTCTTTTCAGTGATGTTGTAACTTTGAACGGTCAATAAATGAATTGTTGTAAATCGGGGACCTCCTGTACAGGTTTCTATGTAATGAATTGTTGTAAATCGGGGACCTCCTGTACAGGTTTCTATGTAATCCAGGACTACCAAGTTGTGAATGCTAATTTAAATAATCCACTTCTGTTTATTGTGAGCGGAACAGTCTTTTCATTCCTCAATCTCATTGTTTGATGCTGATGTCTCATGAAAGGCCATCCACAATTGAGCTGGCAGCTCTCCAGAACAGGGATAGGCCACTGTGACCCCTTTTTGCCCTGTGGACTTCAACTCCCAGAATTCCTGGGAGCCATTTTTGAGGTCTATGATCCATTCTCTGGGGGAAGTTAACAGAAGTTCAGCCAGGAGATGATAAGCTGCAGCTGATTAGGAATATATACAGTAGTGGCCAAAATTGTGGGAAAACTTTTGGAAAAAGTGTATTTTTGAAACGGCATTGGTCACGTTGGTAAATGATCTCTGGAGGGCCCGGGACAGGGGTTATTCCTCTGTCCTTGTACTTTTGGACCTCTCAGCGGCTTTTGATACCGTGGACCACGGTATCATGCTGCGGCGTCTCGGTGAGTTAGGAGTGGGAGGCACTGTTATGCAGTGGTTCTCCTCCTTCCTCACCGATCGTACGCAGT
>NW_015391092.1:19013-25408 GCF_001527695.2 Protobothrops mucrosquamatus
GCAGTGTCGGCTGGCGACCCCCAGGGGGAGGGCCTTCTCTGTGGGTGCCCCCACCCTCTGGAACGAACTACCCCCCGAGATCCGGACGATTCCGGATCTCCTAACTTTCCGCCGTGCCCTCAAGACATGGCTTTTTCAGCAAGCGGGTCTGACCTAGGGTGAATTTTAAATAGGGACAATTTTAAGGATTTTATCAAGATACAGCGACAAATATTTGGTTTTTAATTGGCTTTTAGAGGGGAAATGTTTTATATTGTTTTAATATGCTGTGAGCCGCCCTGAGTCCCATGGGGAGAAGGGCGGCATATAAGTTGAAATATAAAAAAAATAAATAAATAAAATAATAACACCACTTTTTTTTTGGGAGTAGTACCATAAAATTATATATCAATGGAAGGATAATTTAATCAAGAACGTAATGCAGCAAACTTTGTTCAATTATCTGTACTGTATTCTATGAAAAGTTATAGCCAAATAACCAGAAAAAGGAAGCACAACTTGCTTAGGTTGATCTCAGGTAGCTTTCCTTCACCTGATTGTAGCCAATGAGCATGAGTGTTTAGAGAGCCAATCAGGTGTCATCTTGTTTTGGCCATGAGCCAATCAGATCACAGCAGGATCCAGTGATTGATGTCATGTATTGAAGCTGAGAGGAGGACATTTGTCAGTGTGTTATGTGATGGCTATCAAGTTGGTTGGGTCTTTTTGTGTTCTTTCATTTAGTGAGCTTGTAAAACGTAATAAAATTAAAGTCATGGTGCAATGGTATATATAAATAGAGGTCATCCTCGACTTACGACTACAATTGAGCCCAACATTTCCATGGCTAAGCGAGACATTTGTTAAGTGGGTTTTGCCCCATTTTACGACTTTCCTTGCCACATTTGTTAAGTGGATCACTGCAGTTCTTAAATTAGTAACACGGTTGTTAAGTGAATCTGGTTTACCCACTGACTTTGCTCCTCAAAAGGTCGCAAAAGAGGATCACGTGACCCCGGGATCGTCGTAAATATGAGTCAGTTGCCAAGCGTCTGAATTTTGATCACATGACCACGGGGATGCTGCAACAGTCATAAGTGTAAAAAAACAGTCATAAGTCCCTTTTCCCCCCATGCCGTTATAGCTTTGAACCGTCACTAAATGAACTGTCGTAAGTCAAGCCTCCGAATGTAAATGTAGGTTTATTTAGTGATGGTTCAAAATCTACCTGTACATCAATTCCTTTTCTTTCCCAAAAAGGTGGGGGGGAAAGTCTGCTCCAAGTCAGCCATTTTGTCCCCTTCACTTTTACTACTCCATCAAATGGTGGCCTTTTGTCTATCTGTGGCCATCCAAAGATTTGATTCGGTCTACCGTTTTAAGCTGGCCCATTAGTGCGAGCTTTAATGGTGACCATTTAAAAAAAATAATAATCGTGACTGATCCCAAAGTCTTGCAAGCCTTACCGATGGGGGCCACCGCCGTAAATGAACGTGAGCGATAAAAACGTTTTATTATTTATTTATTTATTTATTTATTTATTTGATTTATATACCGCCCTTCTCCCGAAGGACTCAGGGCGGTGCACAGCATATTAAAAACAAGTTACAATAAAATACCAAAATAAAATTAATAAATACCAAAATAAAAACCCCTCTAAGACCGAATTAAAAGCCAAATATTAGTAGCTGTGTCGTAATTAAAATTATATTAAAAATCATCCCTAACTAAAATCCTCCCTAGGTCAGGCCCGCTTGCTGGAAAAGCCATGTTTTAGTCAAATCGGTAGCTCTCCGGAGAAGCACACATCCCATCCCATAAAGCAAAATATTATAAAGTGAAACGATTACTCAGAAAAACCCGAGGTGCTTTTAAACAAGATTAAGATAAGGGTCCTTAAGGTGCCTGTCGCCAATCTGTCTGCTTTTAAATACACCCTGCCTGGTGTCTCTGCATTTTGGCACGAGTCGTTCAATATGTCTGCTATCCCAAGTCAAGAGGGGAAAAAAAAAAGTCTTAATTGTTTTACATCACAGGGATGCTGCGATGGGAACTTTGCATGGCACCGATAGACCCCAACACTGAAATATTATTCATTTTTTTTGTTATTGGGGAAATTTTGACCATTCTCAGTGTTGACTCTTCCTCTTCAACATTGATTTGGCCAAGGGCCAGAGCACTAAGTATATGACGGTAAACACTTCTTGTAAAAATAATTATGTGCAAGGGAGATGGTGAGCGGCCATTTTTCATCCTGGCCGCGTCCATTTGGGGCCCTGGGAAAGCAGGCCCACAAAACCATGGGAATTAACCCCCTCGGTGATTTTAAATTAAATCTGAAATTGGAGAAAGGAAAGTTTTACAAAGCTTTACTCTTAGGCAATTGGTGAACTTTCTTTCTTGGTTCTTTGGAAAAGAGCCCAGCCACTTATAGGGGGTCCTCAAGTTACAACAGTTCATTTAGTGACCATTCAAAGTTACATCACTGAAAAAAGTGACTTATGACCCTTTTTCACACTTATGACTGTTGAATTGCTGGACACATTGATGAACAGAACAGAACAGAACAGAATAGAATAGAATAGAATAGAATAGAATAGAATAGAATAGAATAGAATAATATTAGAACACAACAGAATAGAATAGAATCTTAATTGAAATAATAATAGAATAGAACCTTAATTGAAATAAATAGAATAGAATAGAATAGAATAGAATGAAATAATATTAGAACAGAATAGAATAGAATAGAATGAAATAATATTAGAACAGAACAGAATAGAATAGAATGAAATAATATTAGAACAGAACAGAATAGAATAGGATCTTAATTGAAATAAAAATAGAATAGAATAGAATCTTAATTGAAATAATAATAGAATAGAACCTTAACTGAAATAATTAGAATAGAATGGAATGGAATGGAATGGAATAAATGAGGTAGAATAGAACAGAACAGAACAGAACAGAATAGAATAGAATAGAATAGAATAGAATAGAATACGTAACTTTATTGTCACTTTAAATGTACGCTAATCAGCGTACATTAAAATAAAATGTCATTGCAGTCAGCTCTCAAAGGGTAACCACCTCCAATATACACTACATAACATGACAAAAGATTATGCACATAACCACATACACACATACACATATAACACAGAGAAACAACACAGTCTAACGGGACACCAAATCTCATTTTTAGATTTTTCTGCTCCTTCTTATTTGGAAAAAAAAAAAAAAAATCCCCCCTAAATTTTCTCATTGACTTTCATTTATGTTGGAGGAACACACTCATAACCTTAAGGGTATCCGAAATAACGTGGGAAATTGTCAAATATGTCTCAAATTAGATCTTGAGCAGAAATGTTTCAGGTTGCGGGAAGAAAGGAGAGTGATCTGAATTAAGTTCAATAAATCCCCCCCCCTCTTCGCCCCCCACCCCCCAGATAAAGAAGGCAGCCTGTTGAGTTCCCCTGCTTTAAAAGCATGAGCCTTTGAGCGCTGGCTGTTAAAAGTGAGTCAATGGCAACATCACAAACTTTAAACAAAGGCCAAAAAAAGCATTTTTCCAGAGTGCTGGGCTTGTAAGGGGACCATTAATGAGGGCAGAGAGGCTTGAATGCAATTTGCACGTTCTCAAGTTTCAAACAGAGAGATTGGGGCCGTGCATGATTCATGCGCAAGACATCTGGAACTGTGTAAAAGCCACAGACATTGAGCAAGTGCAGTGCTTCCCCCCTACTAGGTCTGACGCGGACCGATTTCCTCCCTGGTGGAGATGCCTTCTTTTTTTAAAAAAAAAAAAAAAAGTTGGAAACAATAAAACGACAATATCCAGATAAAGAGGGGAACGTTTTTTTTGTGGCATGCACATGTGTGTGAGAGACTGCGTGGGCTGGGAAGAAGGGGACGGCATGTGCAACGAGAGTTTTGGAATTTCGCGTGAATTGTCCTTAACTTTGGACTCGCACGCAAGTGTGCAGATAGTCCTCGACTTACAACCGTTCGTTTAATGAGCGTTCCAAGTTACAGCAGCAGCACCGAAAAAAGCGATTTATGACCGTTTTTTTTACACTTACGACCGTTGCAGCGTCCCCAGGGCCACGTGATCAGAATTCGGACGCCTGGGAACTGGCCTGTGCAAGTAAGTCCTCAATTTACAACAGTTCATTTAGTGATCGGTCAAAGTTACGACGGCACTGGAAGAAATGACTTACGGCTGGTTTTCATACTTAACGACCATTACAGAATCCCCAGGGTCGTGTGATCAGAATTCTGAAGCTTGGCAACTGACTCATATTTATGACGGTTGAAGTGTCCCGGAGTCATGTGATTGCAACTTTCTGATGAGCAAAGTCCGTGAGAAAGCCAGAATCACTTAACAACCGTGTTGCTAACTTAACAGGTGCTGTGATTCACTTAACAACCGTGGAAAGCAAGGTCGTAAAATGGGGTGAAATTCACTTCACAACTGACTTGCTTAGCAAGGGAAATTTTGGCCTGAATTGTGATCATAAGTCAAGGACTCCTTGTACTGCCTTATCCGAGACTTGATGTAGTCATAATATTTATCTAGTTATCATATAGGTTCTCCTGCTTGAGCAGGGGCTGGACTAGAAGACCTCCAAGGTCCCTTCCAGCTTCTATTCTATTCTATTCATTCCATTCCATTCTATTCATTCCATTCTGTTCCATTCCATTCTATTCTATTTTTATAAAGCTGTCCATCTCACAAAAGGTGCCTCTGGGCAATTCACAATAAACAGCTATAAAACTAGCAATATTAAGCCATTAGTCCAGTGGTGGCGAACCTATGGCACGAGTGCCAGAGGCAGCACTCAGAGCCCTCTCTGTGGGCACGCGCGCCGTCGCCCCAGTCCTAGGCCTTCAGCTGGGTTTTATAAAACCTTTTTGCTTTAGGCCTCCGCCACCATGTGCAACAAAAAAAGGTTCAGTCAATCAGTCAATTTCAACTTCTCGTGGGAAAAAAAGGATCTTGCAAAGTTGGAATTGATTGATTGAACTTTTTAGTCCCACCCAGTCTGCTGTTACCACCACAGCCACGCCCACCCAATGGGCCACATCCACCCGGCACCCAACGATGCATAAGTGGGTTTTGGGTTGCAGTTTGGGCACTCGGTCTCTAAAAGGCCTGTTGACCCAATGAAGTTTTGAGAGACTTACGGAAAGTTTACAGGGATGGAGCCAACCTCAGAATAACAGTGTTGGAAGGGACCTTGGAGGTCTTCTAGTCCTACCCCCTGCTCAAACAGAAGACCCTATACCATTTCAGACAAACGGTTGTCCAATCTCTTCTGAAAAACCTCCAGTGATGGAGCACCCTCAACTTCTGGAGGCAAGTCGTTCCACTGATCAATTGTTCTCACTGTCAGCAAATTTCTATTTAGTTCTAGGTTGGCCCCGTCCCTGATTGTTTTTGATACTGCTAGTTTATAGCTCTTTATTGTGAATTGCCTCATCTCAGTGGGGGTGACTGATGCCACTTTACAACTCTTAGAATTCCCCTTCAGGGCGATCCACTCTTCTGTAGAGGTTGTGTAAGACTGTCCTGCCCTTTGGATCTGAGATGACTTCCGTGGTTTGGATTTGCTCTTCCCGTTTTATTAGTTTCCATCCATTGCTTCTTGTCCTGCCTTCAGGTGCTTTGGAGAAGAGCTTGACTCCCTCTTCTTTTGGGCAGCCCCTGAGATATTGGAACACTGCTGTCATGTCCCCCCTCGTCCTTCTCTTCATTAAACTAGACATACCCAATTCCAGCAACCGTTCTTCATATGTTTTAGCCTCCAGTCCCCTAATCATCCTTGTTGCTCTTCTCTGTACTCTTTCGCAGTGTTTCTCAACCTTGACAATTTTAAGGCATGTGGACTTCAACTCCCAGAATTCCACAGCCAGCATTGCTGGCTGTGGAATTCTGGGAGTTGAAGTCCACATGCCTTAAAATTGTCAAGGTTGAGAAACACTGTTCTAGAGTCTTAGCATGTTTGTATGATTTATAGATTGTCCAAATGACTCTGGATGTCTTCTCCTTAAAAAACAAGAAACAGAAATACAGATCATTTGGGTCCAGAAAATCAAACATCTGTAGCAAAAAGAACATTGTAGACTAGAGCAAAGGCTGTTAGACTGGACTTAGGGTTGAACAATGACTTTCGGCAATATCTGTGATTATATAAGTCTTTTTTTAAAAAAAATTAAAATAGTAATTTTTATCCTGCTTTTATTATTTTATAAGTTGCTCAAGGTGATGAACATACACAATACTCCTTCCTTCTTCTATTTTCCCTAGACCAAAAGTCCTGTGAGGTGGGTTGGGCTGAGCATGAGCGACTGGCCTAAAGTCACTCAGCCAGCTTTCATGACTAAGCTGGGACTAGAACTCAGGGTCTCCTGTT
>NW_015391092.1:26935-29227 GCF_001527695.2 Protobothrops mucrosquamatus
TTTTTTTTTTTTAATGTCTTATGGCGAATATTGGGGTGGGAATGGAAAAACATTAGGAGCAAACTGTTCAGAAAGAAAGAGAAGGGAGGGAGAAAGAAAGAGGAAGGAAGAAAAAGATGGTAAGACAAGGAGAAGGAAGAGAGATGACGAAGTAAAGGAGGGAAAGAAAGAAAGAAAGAAAGAAAGAAAGAAAGAAAAATAAATAAATAAATAAATAAATAAATAAATAAATAAATCCAGGCAAGGAGAAGGAGAGATGGAAGAAGGAAGGAAGGAAAGATGGAAAGGAAGGAAGAGAGAGAGAGAAAGAAAAGGAGAGGATGGAAGAAAGAAAGAAAGAAAGAAAGAAAGAAAGAAAGAAAGAAAGAAAGAAAGAAAGAAAGAAAGAAAAAGAAAGATGTCCAGGCAAAGAGAAGGAGATATGGAGGAAGGAAGGAAGGAGAGATGGAAAGGAAGGAAGAGAGAGAGAAAAAAGGAGAGGATGGAAGAAAAGAAAGAAAAAGAAAGAAAGAAAGAAAGAAAGAAAGAAAGATGTCCAGGCAAAGAGAAGGAGAGATGGAGGAAGGAAGAGAGAGAAAAAAAAGGAGAGGATGGAAGAAAAGAAGGAAAGAAAGAAAGAAAGAAAGAAAGAAAGAAAGAAAGAAAGAAAGAAAGAAAGAAAGAAAGAAAACCACAAATATCTGGCTTTGGGAAATTTCAGAGGAGCTAAAGGGAAAAATGGTAGTGGGAAACGTCCCCATCTTTAATTAAAAAAGTAATTATTAAGAGAATTTTACTACTGAAATGTTGCCATTTTTAGATTGAATTTTGGCTATAGAAACTTGTCGGGAAACAGTAGAATATCTGTGTTTATGGAATTCATAAGGCCACCCAACTCATATTTATTGCTTTGGATAGCATTGCCTCAGTTTTTATTTAAAGTAATGGTTGAACAAAAAGAATGTTAAACCTAGTCAACAAACTACAGTCGTACAGGGACTCATCTTCTTCTGCTGATCAGCTTTTTCTCAGAATGGAAACAGTATGTCCTCCTCAACCATGCAGTCGTCTGATATTATATTTAAAAATATTCTGCAGTTGCTAACCGTAGTCCTTTCTCAGGATAAAAAGATAGAAAAGATCTCCTCACTTGCTAAGACCAGAGGGATTTCACCAGTGGTGGGATTCAAATACCTGAATAACCGGTTCTCTGTGTGAACGCCACTTCCAGAAGTCCATTCTGGGCCTGGGCCTCCGAGGCCCAGAACGGACTTCCGGAAGTGATGTCCACACACTTCCAGTGGGCCATTCTGGGTCTGGGAGACCTCCCCATTTGAAAAATGGAAAAAGTGATTTATGACCATATTTCACACGACAGTTGCAGCATCCCCATGGTCACGTGACCAAAATTCAGCCACTTGGCGACCGACTCATGACAGTTGCGGTGTCTCGAGGTCATGTGATCTCCGTTTGTGACCTTCTGACAAGCAAAGTCAATAGGGGAACCCAGATTCAGTTAACAACTGTGGGTGCTCCAACATTGGAAGATTTTAAGTAGAGACTGAACAGCCATTTGTCTGAAATGGTCTAGAGCAGTGGTTCTCAACCTTTTTAATGCCGCGACCCCCAACTGGTCGTAAGTCGAGGACTAAACCGGTCGTAAGGCGAGGACTAAACCGGTCGTAAGGCAAGGACTACCCAACCGGTCGTAAGTCGAGGACTTTCCCTGCCCGGGAGCGCCACGCATGCGTGGTTCCGCCCCCTGCGCCGGCCGAGGCGTAGGGCAGAAACAGAGCAGGCTGACCACCAGCTGGCCCAGCCCAAGGGAGGTAAGGCACCCGCCGGAAAAGGGGAAAAAAAATGGCGGACAGCCTTGCTTGGCAACCCCCGTGAAATGGTTGATCGACCCCAAATGGGGTCGCGACCCATAGGTTGAGAACCGCTGGTCTAGAGCAGTGATGGCGAATCTTTTAGAGAATGTGCCAAAAAAACCACCCCCCGCCCACCCGCAGGACCACCCACCACCTCCACGGCCTGCCGCAGCAGATCGCCATGGTGGCCCAGCAGCACCATGGTGGCCACGCCCTCCACCCACGCCCCGCAGCATCATCTGTGCACAACGGGGCGCGAGGGCGGAGTCTTGTCCCCGCTGCCCGGCTGCATTATCCTTGGCTGTGCTGCTCCACACGGGCCACTTCTGGGTGCAGGTCTCCTCCGGGGGGGGGCTGCTGGTTAGGGGGCCGTGTGGGGAGGTGGGGCTGAGGCGACGGTGCGTGTGCCCACAGAGAGCTCTGAGTGCCCCATCTGGCACAT
>NW_015391093.1:0-8383 GCF_001527695.2 Protobothrops mucrosquamatus
CAAACTTTTCCATGTCAGAAACAATCCCATAAAGTTTTGCTGCCTCTGCAGTTCTCCTCCCCAGATTCCTAAGCTAAGTAGCAGAAGCTGTCTCTTCGGATATAAATAATGCAGATGTTTCTCGCAAATGGGATGCAGAGATACCAAGTAGCCCAGATCCTATTAGAATTACTGCACAAGTAGCAGGAGGAGGAAGTTGTGTTTGGAAAGGAAAGGCTTCGGTTGTTCAGTTCTGAAATAATGTGCTGAGATAAGAGAGAGACAGTGAAGCATATTCCATTATTGATTAGAAGGGAAGGATACAGTTTCCTAATATAGTTAGGAAACTCATATGCTCATAACTCACAGGGAAGATTTCAAGGTCTTTCTTTTTTATTTTATTTTTTTTTGTCTCCCAATATCTGCAGTCAAAGTTCATCTTTAGGTGTAATACAAATATAATTGAACGTAGGGGCCTCATGATGGATGCTGTGTTATTAAAATCTGCTTTTAATATGCCACATCAATTGTGATAAGGAAGGGAGAATAAGGTCACAGCATAGTTAACTCTGTGAAGTATTGATGCAATTCCTCTGCTTCTTAACTTGTAGTGCAACTCGCTTAGTTTGATCTGAAAGCTGTTTCCAGAATCCTTCTAGTATATAAACTTCACCACCAATGCATTTAGATGCACATGTTTGTCCAGATCAGTCAAGGGTTTAAAACCTTAGCTTTGTGGATGAGTATGCATAATTATGCAAAACATTTATTTGGTCAGAGCACTCTGCTCCTTGTTCAAGAGCTACCTTGGTTAGCATCCATTTGCAAATGCAACAGTAATAATTAGTAATAAAAATAATTTTCTGATCAAGGTGTGCATTTGTATGCAAATTTCATGAGCCTGGTAACAATGCATAATGGAGTGAGAATTACATTGGTGAAGCTGTGTGAGAAAATGTTGTCTCAATGAGATAGCAATAACCAGCAGTCTTTATAGCCCCCCTCTCTTTCTCTTTCTCTATTTCTCTTTCTTTCTCTTTCTTCCTCTCTCTCTCTCTCTCTCTCTCTCTCTCTCTCTCTCTCTCTCTCTCTCTCTCTCTCTCTCTCTCTCTCTCTCTCTCTCTCTCTCTCTCTCTCTCTCTCTCTCTCTCTCTCTCTCTCTCTCTCTCATTCTTTCTCTCTCTCCTCTCCTCTCCTTCTTCCTTTCTCTCTCTCTATGTGACGTGTTCACTTAGTGACTATTTAATGACAAAGCTGTTGGAATGGAAGATAGTCTCTAAACAACAAATGAGGGCATTACATAGTTATATTAGCTTTTGAGAGGTATAGGCAGTCCTTGACTTAATGTTGGTTTAGCAAACATTTACAAGTTACAGTTGCACTGAAAAAAAAAAGTGACATTATGACTAGTCCTTCCACTTAATAAGCATGCAGCATTCCCATGGCCACATGATCAAAATTTGGTTGCTGGGCAACCAGCATATATTTATGACCATTGCAGGGTCCCAAGGTCATGTGATTGCCATTTGCGACCTTCCCAGCTGCCTTCCAACAAGCCAAGTCAGTGGGAGAAACTGAATTCACTTAAGGAACATGTGATGCACTTAAGAACTGCACCAATTTACTTAAGAACCATGGCAAAAAGATCATAAAATTAGGCCTGGTTCATTTGAAAGCTGCCTTGCTTAGCATCAGACGTTGTGGTCACAAGTTGAGACCTATTCATAGCCATACTTTCCAAACGTTATTGGTACCTGGTGAACACGGTATCTGATAATACCTTTTCAGAAATAACCTTTTGGAAATCAACATTACAATTGAAAAAGAAAGAAAACTTGCATTAATTTTCCAGATGACAATAGGTCAGCAGCATGCAGGATCATAAAGATCAATGAACATGCAAAGCTCTTCAAAGTCCAAAACTCGGTTGCATATCGTTTCATATCCATATCAAGATATTGGCAAGCACAGCCAAGTGAGCTAGGGCCGTGGTGGCGAACCTATGGCACGGGTGCCAGAGGCGGCACTCCGAGCCCTCTCTCTGGGCACGCGCACCCTCACCCCAGTCCTAGGCCTTCAGCTGGGTTTTATAAAACCTTTTCACTTTAGGCCTCCGCCGCCGTGTGCAAAAAAAAAAAAGTTCAATCAATCAGTCAATCTCAACTTCTCGCGGGAAAAAAAAAGATCTCGCAAAGTTGGAATTGATTGATTGAACTTTTTAGTCCCACCCAGTCTGCTGTTACCACCGCAGCCACGCCAACCCAAGGGGCCATGCCCACCCAATGGGCCACGCCCACCCAGCACCCAACGATGCATAAGTGGGTTTTAGGTTGCAGTTTGGGCACTTGGTCTCTAAAAGGTTCGCCATCACTGAGCTAGGGATTCCGTAATCCTTACTATCCTATCTTTGATAGTTATCTATGAAAAATAAGTCAGAAGTTAAGACTTTTAGGCTATAGCAGCCCTAATAAAAGAAAAGGAAAGCAATCAGGCATTTTCTGTTTACCCACACTTATTGGCAATATCAAGCACTTGGCAATTTTGAATGCCTTCATCACCATATTTCCTACTTAGTTTGTCTTTTGTGATAGCAATAAGGCAAGGGATGAAAATTAACATATTCTGTTTGAGTAGTAAAAGAAAAAAAAACCTTTTACACTGATTAAGTAATTTTTCTCACTGAAGGAATCAAAAATATCTTTGCAAAAACTTGGTGTCCTAGTTAAAGGAAGTTAAAGATTAATGAGAAGGCACATCTACAAGCATGGTGCTTAAATGGCATGTACTAGTGAATAACACCCTTTTTTTCTTTTCTTTTTTTTTTCTTTTTTTACAAATCCATGTATTTTAGAAAGATTGGCTGGAGGGAGAAATTTGGGATTGGATTTGCCATTCATCCTTCTATTTAGATACATTCAATAATAAAACCAATCTGTTCAAAGCTCTCTTCTATGGTACAGCCTGCTTGCTTTTCCAAATGTATAGTATGATTTCTAGCAAAACAAACTTCAGAAGTTCTCAGTAGAACAAAACACACATTCACAAATCACAACAACTGGACACTTTCCCCTTTTAATAAAGAAACCATGGATAGATAACTCCCACTCCTTTTTGAAGTTAACTAGCCAGAAATACAAGATAATTCTCGACTTATAACCATTCATTTAAGAATGAACAACACCCACCACCCCCCATCACATCATCACAATTCAGGCACTTGGCAACCATCTTTTATTTACAACTGGTTGCAGCATCCTGCAGTGACATGCTTGTGATGTTCAACTTTTTTTTTTTTTTTTTGCTGATTTCTGGCAAAAAAAAATGCCCATTGGGAAAGCTGGATTCACTTAACAACCACATGATTGAATTAACAATCATGGTGATTCACTTAGCAACCACTGTAAAAATGGTCATAGTCAGGTCTGACTCAACTTACAACGCAACAACTTATGATGGCATTCCGGTCCCAATTGTGATCTTTTTAGCAAAGAGGAGGAGAAGGTGGGATCTGCTCCCAAGTTAATGTAGAGTTTTTATGAATCAAAAGGGAAAGTCTTATATGGTTTCAGATATAATAGGTAAATCAGCTTGAGTGTATCCATTATTTTAATGTATTTCAGAGATTCTCAAAGCCTTTAATTCTTATTTTCCAAAGAGCACCATCTCCATTTTAGATGAAGAGAAACTGACCTACTTTTCCTTTGTTTGCACTTACTTTTTAACTCCAGCCCTTTTTCTGTAAGCTTCAAAACCTCTCTGTTTCCTTTGGTGCTATAATATATCGGCAGCACCTAAATTAGGTGGGAGATAAAAACTTTCACTGTCTCGTTTGAAACAACATGCTCTGCTAATCAGAAACAGGAATTACACCCCACGTATATCTTAAAGATTAATCAAATCCAATATTATGTTTAATTTGATCACAGGCACTGCTGCATCATGATTACTGCCACAGAAAGATAAGGGTTGTTACATCAGTTGTGCCTTTCCTGTTTCTTGTTCTGTGGGGCAGGCACTGTTGAGGGGGTGATGTATGTATTGTGGATTATTTATTCATGGGCATATAAATATTCCTTTGAGAATCAGTTGGGATTTGTCTCCTCTGGTCTGAGCTGGGAGACTTGTCGCAATAAGCTTTTTCAACGTGACTTTTGTCTACAACAGAGAATATAAATATCCTCCTATATAGAACATGTACATAGATTTATATTTTTGAAAAAAAATACAACTAATAACAAAGCAATTTGTGTTGTTTATGAGTGTGTCTCTCCTTCACTCTTATGGCTTAGAATTTCATAACCTGTATGACTTCCGTGGATTTTATATGCAGACACCCTTATTATGTGTTACATATGCGTGCGCTTTATTCTAAGTCATTGATTCAAGTCTTGCTTTCTGGTATAGTACAGGTAGTCCTTGACTTACAACCATTCATTTAGCCACCGTTTGAAGTTACAATGGCACTGAAAAAGTGAGTTACGATTGCATTTCACGCTTACGATCATTGTAGCATCCCCATGGTCCTGTGATTAAAATTCAGATGTTTGCAATGGCGTGTATTTATGACAGTTGCACAGTCTTGGATTCATGTGATCACCATTTGTAACCTTCGCAGCTGGTTTCCATCAAGTAAAGTCAATGGGGTAAGCCAGATTCATTTAAAAACCACACGATTCACTTAACAACTGTCTTGCTTAGAATGAAAATGTTGGGCTCCACGAAGGTTGTAAATTGAGGCCTATATTCGGCTAGTTGTGGAACCTATTCATGAGGAAGAACATATTCTCAATCTGAATTTATTTATTTTTTTACTTTAGAAGGGGTAATCAATATTCATCACCCCAAAAGTGTTTCCTTTACCACAGATAGCTTACTAACTGGAAAAGTTTGGGCTGATGTAACAAATTGCCCTCTTATAGGGCTTTTTTTCTCATAGAACGCCCAGAACGGAGTTCCGGCACCTTTTTTGGATGGAACCTTGTAGGGTAGGCAAGGCGGGTTGTATGACCTGTGTGAGTTCCGGCACCTTTTTTTTTTTTTTTAGAAAAAAAGCACTGCCCTCTTCAGGCCAGATTTGGTTGGTCTGATCTCACAGAATATTTTATTTGGTCATAGAGTATGCCTTGGTTGTCAGCATTCACAAACTTAGTGAAAATCTTCAGGACTGTCCATTGAATTATAGGACTTTAGCTGACACTAATTTGTGTCTTGTAAACTACTTTGTGAGTAGAAATCCAATCAATATAATTAACCTTTGAGATCAGATTAACCTAATCTGGTCTCAAACTTCTGATGAGGGAAATTCTATATTGTAGTGTCCAGAGTCTACCATATTGCCTTATAGTACTAGCATCTTTCTGAACCCATTTTGTTATTTATTTTGTGAGGAAGTAGACATCCTTGTATCAGATCTTGCCAGGTCTTATCAGTCTCTACAAATGGCAGACTTCTTTGGCAGTACCTCAGCTAAACAAGATTCTCACATAATCTTCTTTAATAAGATTTATTCAAATATAGAGGACAGTGTTACAAGAATGCTAGCAAATGGAACAATTTCTAATTTACAACAGATTTATCCCATAATACCTTAAGATGAAGATTTGTAAATAGCTGTTTTGTGCATCAGTGACATCTTAGTGATTTTCATTGTTAATGGAAGAGTTTATAGGTGGCTGTTTATAAAACTAGCTCTTGAAATTTAGTCTGTGAATCAACCACTATAACTTCCCAATAACCTTAAACGAAGCACTGATAACTCTGGACCTGATCAATTTTAGCAGCTGTAAGCCAGGGTCCAAAGTAATAAAGAAGAGAGCTTCAAGAAATAAGAAATTAATTATCTAGACTTTCTTTGGATTTGGAATGAAGACAGACTTGGTCACTCAGAGAGAAGATCAGTAATGATAGCAAACAAATATAATCTTGTTGATACTTTCAGCTCTTCCAGTATCTTTGGATTCTGTTGTTGTCAAACCCCACAAAGCTGGCAAGACCAACATCTCAGTTGTGACTTGAATTTCACCAAGGGATTAATGCTAGCTTTGAAAAAATATAATCTTGGAAAATGTACAGCAATTCCTCATTATTGTAGGAAATTAATTAAGGAAGAATCTCTTTGAAGCATTTTCCCCAGAACTTTCAGCCTGTAGATTAAGATGCTGTCTCTGTCAAAACCTTTCTCCTGGTTTGTCCACTACTTTCCTACAATTTCTCATAATTCTGTTGAAACACTTGGGAAAGCTGAGCCTTCACAGGAATTCTTGTTTTACGTTTCCATGTATGATCAGAGGGTAGTATTAGGAGATACAGTATACAGTTACAGTTATATGCTTGGTCTCTTGGGAGTTGTCCTATGAGGATCCCATAAAGTTCTATCTGGTGTCCATGGCGGACAGAGCTTAGACAGCACAATAAGCTGCTACTGGAATTCAGACAGGTCTTCCTCTCAGGCTGGTGATTACAAACTTGGCAGAAGCTTCCCAGATACTTGACATAGCATAGCTAAGTAAGAATGTGTATAATATACCAGGATGATGCCACCTTAAGGAGTTAATTGCCCTCTGGGAGCGTGAAGTGCCAGTTTAATTACAATTATTTCTTTTTTTCTGCCTTTCCTAGGATTTAAGAGCTTTTTAATCTTGACCTTCTACCCAGGCAACTGTTGGCTGTTGACATAATCAACATTACTATTCTGAAAAATTTTACTGCTCACATAAAGGGTCACTTAGATGAGATGGCTGGTGTATAAATGTGATAAATAAAGTAAGATAAAATAAAATAAGCAACTCGAACACCACCTTGATATAGTTCATTGTCTTTCAATGCAGATATTTCTGAGTTTGGGGTCTTTTTATTCAGCTGCTGTTAATGTTTTTGATGTTATAAGGATATGTCTATGAAGGTGGGTGTATATGTACATAAAATGTAATATAATACAATAAGTACCCAGAAGTAAGCACATATAAATTGTAAACAAAATAATAATTAAAGGAAATAAGTGCAGTTATTTGAATAAGCTTTATAAAATGGAAATATATTCAAATATAATACCCAGCTTATTGAAGAAACAGAAAACAGTTGGTACAACTGATTTTTCACTCCCCTACCTGCACTTCTTGGGTCTCCCATCCTTTTTAAAAAGCTTCTTCATTTGTTTTATTATTATTATAGTTGGTTGCATATCAGTTTGTATTCAGAAATCATAAATACTTAAAGCTCCTCATTTTTGACTACTTCAACTATATGTTCTAACTAATCTTTCATTAGTGGCACATGATAATGTTTGCAGATGTTCCAGTGAATAATTTTGGTGACTGTGTATGCTGTTGTTTATGATTAGCTTGTATGATCTAATAATGTTAATATTATTAATATTACTTATATTTGTATTTATTTATATATTTAATATATGATATTATATATGTACTACAATATACATTTATAAAAATATAATATTTTCATATTTATTTCCCTTTTCTTCTCTTTATTTTTTATTTGATAATTCTTAAATTTGCTGTGTATGTATTTTTTCTTTTATTAATGTTATTAATATTAATATATACACTGTACAAATATACACACAGATGTAATTTTCTTTTTTTTCTTTATTTCTTTATTTTTTTATATTTTCCTGATTATCCTATATCATTGCAAAAAACTTTAATAAAAGTATTAAGTTATTAACAATTTAAATTACTAAAATAAAATACTTAGTAACAATGCAAGAGAGACATTAATAAGTAATGGGCTTAAGATCAAAATCTTTTGGAATAGTCTTCTTCTGAATGAGAGATCCCAGTGGCATCTTTTTCTGCTTATTCAGAAAGGCTATGAAAACTGAGCTGTTCAGAAGGGCTTTTGAAATTTAAGGTCATTGTTGGCCAGGATGCCTAGTAATAAGTTTAATAATTTTAGTAATTTATGTTACTTACTAATATAAAAGATGGGATGCTTCCGTTAAAGATGGCGCCACTGATGGCAGCCTCTTTGAAATGCTCTCTAGTAGTTCTGATGTTTTCTCTTTTCTCCTATTGGTTTCTTTTTTTTTTTTAAATAAACAAATTTTATTGATTTTTTCCCCCCAAAATAAACAAACATACAATTATGGCATAAATCAATAATACAATTAATAAAAAAAACAAACTAAAAAACCCTCCCATTCTAAGATGCTCAGTAGCCTCACAGGAACACATTCCCTCTCTTCAGCCTACTTCCCTCCTTCCTTCTACCTCCTTCCCTCCTCTCCACCCTCTCAACCACTCTACTCTACACATCCCCCCTCCTTCCCTCCTCCTCTTCCAAATGTGGTCCTGTAGGTCAATCGAGCCTCCATTCTTGTACTAAAAAACCTCCTATTCTAAAATGCTCAACAGCCTCACAGGACCACATTCCCTCTCTCCAACCT
>NW_015391093.1:10205-14650 GCF_001527695.2 Protobothrops mucrosquamatus
CCGGAGGAGCACCCAATTTTCGCTCTCCCTAAGTTAAGGGAGAGCTTTTGGGGCTCTACTCCTATCCGGGAGTACTCACCTCGACCCCTTCTCCCGGGGCACAAGGTTCCAAGCCGCTGAACAGCTGATGTCCGCTGTTCAGGCTGGCTCTGACGCCTTCCCAAGCGGACGGCTCCAAAAGAGCCGCCATCGGCGCGCCATCCCACCGGAAGTCCCTCTCCTATTGGTTTCTTATGATTGTTTGTAACTTACGATTACTGATTGTAACTATGATTTATGACCTATGACCTATTACTTGCTGTTTATATGTACACAGTAAGCTTATGCTCCGGAGACAAATTCCTTGTGTGTCCAATCACTTGGCCAATAAAGACATTCTATTCTATTCTATTCTATTCTATTCTATTCTATTCTATTCTATTCTATTCTATTCTGCTGTTATTTTTAAGATATGAACCACTATGTATCATCCAAAGATGTGGTATACTTAATAAGTAAATAATATAGTTAGGAAACTCATATGCTCATAAATTTTAGGATAGATGCCCTTATGTTGCACAGGGGTAAGTGATGTATCATTATGTTTTTTTATAGGATAGCCTATAATGTTTGACATACCTTAAGATAGCTGGGAAATTTGAAAACTCAATTTGTAACTGTTAAAATTTTAAAATGAGAATACTATAACAAAATATTTTTTTTAAAAAAAGTTTATTATCTACCTGATTGCCAGATTCATTGTGGTGGGTAGATGGGGGAAAGAATCATGTGTATGTTATTGGTAGGCCCCGCTATCATCACATTTTGTTTAATATCTGCAAGTTTGTTAATAAGGCGTTTGGAAGAATAATATTAAAATATTAAAAACGATGGATTTAGTGAACAATGGGATACCGCAAAACTTATTAATCTTCAAAGAAGACCATTTTCCAGATTTATAGACTTGGTTTGACTACTTCTTAGTGCTGTAATAAAAATAATGATCAAATTCATTCATTGCAATTAATATGTAATTCTGTTTTTAAACATTGTTTTTAGTGTATATTTTTAACAAGTTTTACCCTTTTTCTTTTTCCTCCTTTTTTCTTCTTCAATCTCTTTGCTTTTATTGTCATTTTTATTTCTTCTTTTCTTTATATTAAAGCAATAAACATAGATATACACATTTTCCCCCCTCAGCCTTATTCCCTAAGCCCATTTCCTTAATGTCTTCTTCAGAAGCAGGTAGCAAACTATATAATTGTGATATAGCATTTTTAGGTCCTGTTTAAGAAGCATTTATTACTTGTTCAGAAAGGCTAACATTTTAAAGATATGTGAGGGTGCTATAAAAAAGAATTCAGATATACCCATGGTAGCCAATCTAAATTATATTCTAATTGGGTTTTTGTTATAGGAATAAATTCTGCACATAAAATCTTTTAAATTCCAAAGTCCTTTTTTATTCACAATTTTGAAATAACGCTGTCTTTATTTTAAAATAGAAATGAGTTATTAATAGAATCAAAAGGGAGTTGCCATGCTGGCTCAGGAATTCTGGGAGTTGAAGTCCACGAGTCATAAAAGAGCCAAGGTCGCCTACCCCTGACCTATACCATTTCAGACAAGTGACTGTCTAGCCTCTTAATAACCTCCAGTGATGGAGTGCCCACTATTTCTGAAGGCAAGCTGTTCCACTGGTTAATTGTCCTCACTGTCAGGAACTTTCTCCTTAATTCCAGGTTGCTTCTCTCTTTGATTAGTTTCCAACCAACTTATTTCTTGTCCTGCCTTCTGGTGCTTTGGAGAATAATTTGACACTCTCTTCTTTGTGGCAGCTCTTCAAATACAGGGATACTGCTATCATGTCACCCCTGTTTTGTCTTTTCTTTAGACTAGCCAAACCCAAGTCCTTCTTCATATGTTTTAGTCTCCAGGCCTTTGGTCATCTTAGTTGCTCTTCTCTGAACACATATTAAGCTCTACATGGCACAATGCCTGGATCTTTGCAGGATCCATATCTCTGATTATAACTGTCAACCTGATAAGACTGAACAAAGCACTATCTATCAATAACTTTGTGGGATCTAGGAAATATGTCTTTGTGTTAGCACCAGCTCTCTAGCACAATTTTCCCCCAAGATCTGTACCAACCTTACCATTATTTAAAGGAGTTCTTTCTTCAAGACTCAAATCAGGGCATCAGATGAACCTACTATTTAATCTGTGTGGATTGTTGTTAATGACTGTAGTTTCCCCCCTGAGTATGACTACACCTATGTTGTTTTAAATTGCTAAGTGTGTGTGTGTATAAGTAAGGTGCTTCCAGGAAGGCATTTGCTACTACAGAAAAAAAACTTCTTAATTTATCTTATTTAGATATTAATCCAGTATTCCTTCTTTGGGTTTTGTAGTTGTATATAATTGTTTTTCATTTAATATTGTCCTGCACATTCTAAGCAAAGGTGGGGAGGATTAGTGATAAAAGTTCCTGTGGACTTTTAAACTCATCAATTTTCTTTTTTCTAAATTAGGGCAATCCTATAAAAAATGAAATTTGGATAATGGCGTAGGGAAAATAAGATACTTTTGGGAGATCCACTATATTGTTTAGTGTAACCTCAGATTTAAAGGACTGAAAACATAATTTTCTCCACAGATACAATGCTCAGTTAATGTTTGATGAGAAAAAGTACACAAATGTGTTTAATAACTAAGCCAATGGGCTTTTCCTAAACAGCCACCAACTGCAAAAATCCATTCCATCTGTAAAACTGTTACTTTGTTCAAGAGCCCATTATTCTTAAATGTTCCTTGAATTATAAAAGAATTATCTACACTGCCACTAATTAATGTTACTGAGAAAATAAAACTAAAATTATCTGCAAACTCATTTGTGAAACCAAATTGGAAATCATTCTATCACATTATGGCTATAACTCAGCCAAAGCAATCCCACTAAAAATGGAAACTCATATAAAACATCAAACCTCTCATTGTCCTAATAAATATCAAACATTTTACTAAAGATCAAGTCGCTACAGGCAGAAGGCAGGCAGTTTAAATTTATTTAAAACAAAAGGGCTTGTAACTTGTTAGTGCTAGGACAGAAACAGAAGAGGCAGCATCTGATAGTCAGCAAGTAATCCATATACTATTGACAGTCCCAAAGCAGGGAAATTCCTTTTTCTCACTCAGCTGTTTGCCCAGATAGTTTTGTACTCAATCTGTGTTGGAAACCTTAAGTACCAAGCAAAATCTTTCAGCACTTGTTTGGCGAGAGAAAGAAAAAGGGCAGAGGTAAATGATTTATTTATATTTGTATCCCACCTTTTTTATTTTTACAAATAAGGTGTCAAACATCCAACACACCTTCCTGCTCTTCTTTTCTCCACAACAACAAAGAGTACAGAGAAGAGCAACAGATGATTAGGGGACTGGAGGCTAAAACATATAAGGAACGGTTGCTGGAATTGGGGATGTCTAGTTTAATGAAGAGAAGGACGAGGGGGGACATGATAGCAGTGTTCCAATATCTCAGGGGTAGTCTGAAGAGGGAGTCAAGCTATTCTCCAAAGCACCTGAAGGCAGGACAAGAAGCAATGGATGGAAACTAATGAAGGAGAGAAGCAACCTAGAACTAAAGAGAAACCTCCTGACAGTTAGAACAATTAACCAGCGGAACAACCTGCCTCCAGAAGCAGTGAATGCTCCAACACTGGAAGTTTTTAAGAAGAGACTGGACAGCCATTTGTCTGAAATGGTATAGGTTTGGAAGGTCCCTTCCAACTTTATTACTACTACTACTACTACTACTACTACTACTACTACTACTACTACTACTATTATTATTATTATTATTATTATTATTATTATTATTATTATTATTATTATTATCAACTCTGTGAAGAGAGTTGGGCTGAAAGAGAGGGACTGGGGCCCAAAGTCACCCAGCAGGCTTTCATGGCTAAAGTAGGACTAGAATTCACAGTCTCCCATTTCACATTAGTTCATTGTATCTCGGTTAGGTGCCAAAACCAGAGAACTCTGGAAGGACCCTTGGATAATACCTGCCTTACAGAGAGGCTGAACTCTAACCCAGAGCTCCAACTAATAGCATGCATGCAAAGCAGTGTTATTTTGTGAAATTGTGGGAAATTAAAATGGTGGTCCTCAGTGACCTTGAGTGCTTTGAATGCCGTTACCAGATCAACCATAATTTAAAAAAGACCTACAGAGGGGGCCATTGCAAAAGGAATTTGCATGGAGGGAGGGTGATAGACAAAGTCACACATGGGAGATCTGTCATGCAAATGTCACAACTTGATGCCGGTATGAAATGACAGCCTGAGCAGGACACAATTGCGTGCGAATTGCCATGTTATTGTTTCAGTTTGTTAGGGAAATTGCTGCCACTTCTTGAAAAGGCATTATACTTGGTGATTCTTCAAAACTGAAGACTTTCC
>NW_015391093.1:16308-19152 GCF_001527695.2 Protobothrops mucrosquamatus
TTTTGTCTATTTGCTTTAACAGTATGTTATTGTTTCCTTTGATCAGGAGAGACCCCAAAGCGAACATTCACTGACACACAGGAGAAGGGATCTGAGCAGCATGACTGATTCATTTTACATTAGTAGGTAACTTTCTTCTCTTTTTCTACTGTTAATTTCATAAATGATCAAGCATAAAGCATTCGGAAATTTTCAGGTTCGTTTGGAAGTAGATGTGACCAGTAATAGCTAACATGCTCTGAGGTAGACTTGTGACATAATCCCAGAGACTCTTCCTGTAATTTTTAGGAAATCCCCTTTTCTCCGAATGTCCTTGTCAATGCTGCTAACATTGGATGTTTTTGCTTTGACAACAGTTGGAGATGCAACCATTTTCTTCTTATGTTTTACTTTTAGAGTTAGAGCTAGAGTTAGATGATGTTGGAGGGAGGAATGTGCATGAGACTTCAGCTAGACATAACAATACTGGACCTAGTGTGTGAACCAAGGTTATTGAAATAAGAGATGATAAGAATTGGTGGGCTGGAGGACTGGAGGGAAAGCCTGCATTTCAAACTAATTGGAGAATGTGATTTATGACTGTTAATTGGAGGAGGGAATTGTGCTTTGATACTATGTGCTCAGGGGAGGGGAATCAAGTTTTTGGCTTTGATTATGTTAGTGCCGATGCTATGCTCCTCTAATAAAGATTCTTTAAGGTAAACAATGCCTCAAAGTTCTTTGAGGAGTTTCATCTGTCGAAACCATGACAGTCCTCACATCCTAAAATATGGCAAGTGGAATAAGACTATATTCTAGGTCTTTCTAACTTTCTTCAATTCTTTTTCTATGTAGCACTTTTAAATAATTTGAGCAGCAGCTTTAATTGAATCTATTATTATGATGTCACAAGCATCTGTGGCAAATTAACATTATATCAAAACAATGACATGTTCAATGACGTGAAGCAAATATGTAATTAGCAATTTTGTTTCTTACCTTCCTCCCTACCCCAGAGCACTTTTATGAAATATTTCTATTATGCTGATTGTGTTTTTACTGTATGTTTTCTTGGGAGCTTTCACAGACGAATAACTCATACATTTTTAAAATAATCAGAATGTTTAAAATATGGCAATCACCATGCCTATGTATAATGTAAGAACATTAAGAAGAAAGGCGAGATACATGTGATCTCTGGTATGATTTCATTCCTTTGGAATGAAGTTTGGATCTACAATAGTGATGTCTCTAGACATGGGATTCCCCCCCCCCCAAAAAAAAAATCTGAAACTTTTGCCTATTTCTGAAGTTAATAAACATCTATTGATGGGAATGTTAAAATAGTGCAAAACAAACATCTACAGTAGTTTTAACTTATTTTAGTACATGGTGGTAATCAAGTTACCTATTTCATTTTATAAATCTAAATGGAAATTCCTTCTCTAAGTTAAAGGCTATTTGCAATTTAATATTATTTGAGTAACTTTGTTGTGTAATATGGCAATGCAGAGAAAGAAATAGACTGAATGAATGAGTTGTGGGCTTAAAAGTGAATTTCACTCTCAAGCCTGATTCATAGACTATTACATTTTTTTTCTGTTTTTGAAAAAAAATGTTGTGTTTTGTTTTTTTTTTGCTAAGGATGGATGCCATTAATTTTGTTGTGAATATATTAGATAGAAAGATGCATTGTGTTTGATATTTTTTATTTTTCTTAAGAAATTATCCATGTTGCCTGCATGATTTTTTGGTTATTTAAAATATTTTTAATGGCAAACTGAGTTTCTGTATAGAAGAAAAGCAGAACTTAGGTCTAAAAAACAAATAAGCTAAAATCCACAGACAGAGTAAATAAGTCTACCAATTTCTTTACCGTAATTTCAAACCACTTGCCTAGTTATTGTTAATGCCTCAAAGCACTTAATCTCTGTTCTGTTTCAAAATGAACACAAGCTTTTGCCACGTCTGTTGCTCACCTCTGTGTGTGCCCACTTCCCTTTCCATTTTTCATATACTTGTTCTGATATAGCACAGAGAATTAGACATGATTCAACTGAAGGGAAAAAATATATAAGTATCTCCACTGAGTTTCTTTCAGAAAATTTACATTCTTGAAGGTTTCTGGAATATAATCAAAATGCCACTTCCATTAGAAATATAGAAGTGTTTGGGAAAGTTGTCTTCTAGAACTATCCAGGGGGAGAAGGAAGAAGAAGGGAAGAAAATAGTTACAATTCAGAGCTGAGAGGCTGTAGCGTTTAATGAATTCTGCTTCTGTATTTCTGATTGTAAGAGCCTGTGAATAATATTCATACATAGTTGGTATTCCTTAACGGATACAGAGGATTCATGGAACTGTCAATGGTACTGGCAGAGAGAAAATTCATTAATGTATGGATTAAACCTTCATTTGTATCTATCTGGATGTCGATAATTGTGCGGAAAGGTTAAAAGTTGTAATATATTCCAGAAAAGCGGATATGACTGAAAGTTTGGCCTGCAAGGTATTAAGTAAACGAAAAAGGTTACATGTTCTATATATGTTATATATAGATGATCATATTGCTCAATAATATCCTTGAAGATGTGACTCCTGGGTAAGTCCATAGTATAAAATAGATAAAAACTCACGATCACCAGGAGAGTAAAAAAGTTTAAAACTATAATTTAAAACCAAGCTTTCGCTGGGAGCTCCCAGCATCATCAGGGTTAGCAAGCCAGTCTATGGGTGTGCCTTAAGTAAGGTTGTTTGACATCTGCGCCCGGCTCCTAGAACGCGTGATTGGCCCCAACCAATTAGCCTGTGTCCTAATTGTTCCTATCACACCTGCGTTTTGGTCTCCTTTCCCACATTTAAAGGTT
>NW_015391093.1:22110-23380 GCF_001527695.2 Protobothrops mucrosquamatus
TCATATAGTTGACTCCACCATAATGTGGAAAAGAATCCACTCCAGCAGCGTGAGTGGCCTCAGTAAGAAATCTTGCTTCATCTCTGATTTTACTCACAGCAAGCATCTTTGTTCAACTTGAAATTTAATTTTAACCAGACATTACCCATCTATTTATTTTAAGAAAGAGTAGCAAAATTGGATCAAGACTTCACTTTAGGCCAAGTAGAAGGACAATTCTGTGTCAAATGTACACATTAATAATTCAGGTTCTCCACATTTTTGTTGCTGTAGTTAACTCAGTAGAAGTCTTTAAACAATTCCGGATGAAGCCAGAAACAGAATAAGCAAGGAAATTTCAAGCAAGACTTTTATTTATCTAAGCCAAAATAAATCAAAAAAGTTGAGACGGTGGTTGCACAGTTATAGACTCATTCCTTTTGAATGTATGGATAGCATACAGTTATGAACAACATATGGATTTTTTCAAACGCGTACACACACAAACATAGGGCATCATTTAAGGCAAGTCAAAGGGCTGCTATTGCTGTAACTCAATAATCTTTATAAAGCTCCAGTCTTGATTTGCTAGTTTGGTTGTGGTCATAACTTATATACCCAAAAATTGGGGGGGAATTAGAAATAAAAGTGTTTACTGGTATAAAATGATGGAAGTGATTCATGGTTTAATTTGACTTATTTTGCTTTTTTTGTCTCTCTCTATGCCGGTTCTATGGCAGTGTTTCAAGAGGTATTTTATCTGGAAAAAAAAGACTTAATCTGTTATATCTCTTTCCATTCTCAAGCTCAGTCAGGCAGCTTCATATTCAGAAAAGTGCATTATTACTTTGTATTCTTCAAAATTCCTTAATCACTCTCTGAAATTTGCCACATACTCCTCACATCAGGCGCTCCAAACTTTATCACATTCTGTCTAAAACAAAAACAAATAAAAGTCACATACACCTTTTAAAAAAGAGATTTAAAGGAAGAGCTTGAAAAGCCTATGAAATTGTGAAATCTGACAGGTTTGATTCTGTCATAAGTTAGGATAGGGTTAGATTGCTTTGGAGTCGTGCTGAAAAACGATGCGAGCGCTACATACTAGGAGGTTCTCAAAAGAAAGAGAATATAACAGCTTTTCATTCGGACTCTTTTATGGGCTGCGAATAAATAGATGGGGAAATCCCATTGACAATGAAAATGAAGTTAGGGTTAGGGTTAGAGTTAGAACTCTTTGGAGTCAGGGCTGAAAAACAGTGGGAGGACTATATTCTAGGAGGTTCTCAAA
>NW_015391093.1:23385-29225 GCF_001527695.2 Protobothrops mucrosquamatus
TGGGAAAATCCCATTGACGATGAAAATGAAACTAGGTTAGGGATAGGGTTAGGGTTAGGGTTAGATCTCTTTGGAGTCAGGACTGAAAAACAGTGGGAGGACTACATTCTAGGAGGTTCTCAAATGAAAGAGAGCATAACAGCTTTTTGTTCTGACTCTTTTGCGGGCTGCAGTGTAATACATGGGAAAATCCCATTGACAATGAAAATGAAACTAGGGTTAGGGTTAGAATCCTTTGGAGTCAGGATTGGAAAATGATGTGAGGGCTACATTCTAGGAGTTCTCAAATGAAAGAGAACATAACAGCTTTTTGTTCTGACTCTTTTGCAGGCTGCAGTATAATATGTGGGAAAATCCCATTGACGATGAAAATGAAACTAGGGTTAGGGATAGAGTTAGGGTTAGGGTTAAATCCCTTTGGAGTCAGGGCTGAAAAACAGTGTGAGGGCTAGATTCTAGGAAGTTCTCAAAGGAATGAGGACATAAAAGCTTTTTATTTGGACACTTTTGTGGGCTGTAGTAAAATACATGAGAAAATCCCTTTTAACGATGAAAATGAAACTAGGGTTAGGGTTAAATCCCTTTGCAGTTAGGGCTGAAAAATGATGTGAAGGTTAGATTCTAGGAAGGTCTCAAAGGAAATAGGACATAAAAGCTTTTTATTCGGACACTTTTGTGGTCTGCAGTGTAATACATGGGAAAATCCAATGGACAATGAAAATAAACTAGGGTTAGGGTTATAACAGTATAGTTTACCTGTAAATTTTAATTTATTCTGTAAAAGGTAAAAAATTAAGAATACTTTAATATATTTGAAATTAGTATAACGTTAACTATTTCTTTCTAATTTGCGGAAAAAACAGACTTGAAGGTAAGAATTAATGTCAGGATACTTAGTTGTTGGAAGCCTGTGGGCACATTTTCCTTTTATAAAATCACTGCCTAAGATTTTGCACATTCACAAAAAGGTTGACATAGTGGGATTGACCTGGCAGAAATGTAAGCTTTGGAGTAAATTTTAACAAAATATTTAAGAAATGCATGAGAATCTGTCTGCCAGTCATTAGAGCAACTGCGTCTTTTTCCAAAATCATACTTACTGCTGTGTGGTCATTTCCATTCAATTGTGTGATTTTGGGAATAATGAGTTACACATACTGTATGTGCTACATTTAATACACCAGTGCATAAATGTACCGTATTTTCCGGCATATAAGACGACTGGGCATATAAGACGACCCCCGACTTTTGAGAAGATTTTCAGGGTTTAGAAAGTCGTCTTATACGCCGGAAAATACGGAATATCAAAACACTTCTTTGATCTCATATCCAAAATACTGAATAATCTTCAGGAACCATCAATATTCTCAAACACAAGCTAATAAAATTATTGCTTGCCATCTCCTCTACCATTTCACCTTTGATTTCTCTCCCCCTCTCTCTCTTTTTAAATAGATCTAGAATATTATTGGAAGTAAGATTGATACTGAGTCCGGTTCTATGTTTCACACTGTACCAACTTCCCAATGATTAGATCAGTGTTTTTTCAATCTTGGCAACCTTAGCAAAGAATTCTGGAAATTGAAGTCCACACATATTAAAGCTGACAAGGTTGAGAAACACTGGATTAGGCTTTCCTTTAATTAAAAGAGAGAAAAAATAAAGTTAGGGAGGCAGGGAGCCCAGTGAATATTAACGGTGGTATATGTGGTTCTGTTGATATTCATACATTCAAAGTTCTTTGCTCCTGGATTTGTCTCCTTCTGGTCTACTTCCCCTGTGTTCATAAATCTGTTCCGTTCCTGTTCTACATCAATTTGTAGATTAAAATATATCTAAGAGCAAACAGTTGAAATGAAATTCATATTTAAACTTACATTTTTGTCTCATACGGAAGTGTGTATAGAGTCAGATATATTTTCTAAAAGACATTGGATGTATATTTAAATCAATCTAGTATTTTTAAAACTTACTTCCACATTTCACAGTCCTCATTTTACTCAAAAAGGTTTCAGTCTTCTGTGCATTTTGATAGATTTTTAATGCCTGAACTGCATTATCCAACAGATAAGTGCCTCTTGAGATATGCTCATTAGTGCAGAGATTTGAATCAGATTACTCATGAGCTGAAAAAAGAATGAGTTCCTCAAGTATCTTTGGAGAGAAAGGAACTGGTATTTTCCTTTAAGAGCAAACAGGATGTGGCCATCCCTTACAATTGCTTAGAGCTTAAATATGTTTCTCTTCAAATAGAGAAGGTTATGTTGAGGTTATGGTCTCTCCTTTACTTAAAACAGGGAACATGAAGATTCCTTCATTGGATGGCCACAATGGCATATGATTTATCATGAATATTGGAAATATACCAGTTTTCTATCAAGGTCCCTGACCAGGACTTGGCTGTAAATCACAAACTTTCTGACTTTACCTCAGGGGTCTTCAAACTTGGCCCTTTTATGACTTGTGGACTTCAACTCCCAGAATTCCTCAGCCAGCGTGGCTGGCTGAGGAATTCTGGGAGTTGAGGTCCACAAGTCATAAAAGGGCCAAGTTTGAAGACCCCTGCTTTATATGGATACACTTGATTCCTGGCTAGAACATAGCAGCAATCTCACAGACACAACTGGATTAATAAACAAGAACAAAGCAAATAAAACAGTTGCTTAAATCCCTGGGGCTCAAAGCTTTTTCTTCTTGCCCTACCCACAAATTATTCAGATGTTTGTGCAGCCCTTGGTACAGGTAGTCTTTGACTTACGACCACAATTGAGCCCAAAATTTGTGTTGCTAGACACTTGTTAAGTGAGTCTTGCCCCATTTTTATGACCTTTCTTGCCACAGTTGTTGAGTGAATCGCTGCACTTGTTAAATTAGTAACACGGTTGTTAACTGAATCTGGCTTCCCCATTGAATTTGCTTGTCAGAAGTTTGCAAAAGGGGATCCCATGACTCTGGGACTCTGCAACCATCATAAATATGAGTCAATTGCCAAGCATCTGAATTTTGATCATGTGACCATAAGAATGCTGTAACAGTTGTAAGTGCGGAAAACGGTCATAAGTCACTTTTTTCAGTGTTGTTGCAACTTCAAATGGTCATTAAATGAACTGTTGTAAATTGAGGACTACCTATAATCTTAAAACTGATAGTGGCCGATATTTATTGCCACTCAAGGTTGAGAACTTCTCATAGGTTCTTCCTCTCTTTCATACTAATCTTCAGTCACTCTAGCCATCAGGACTCCTTCTCTATGTATCTTATTAGATTTTTAGATATTAATTTGATAGCTCTTGGCAAAATTCCCTCCTGCTTTGTCAACTGAATCCAGTGTTGTGACAGTAACATCTCTCTGTCTGGAAGAGGAGCTGGTTCTTTCCATTTTTACCTTACTTTAGTTGCTTCTGGGTGCGATAAAATTCCCATTCACTTCAGAACCATAGAGTTGTCGTTCCAGGGAACTGGAAGTGATTCATGGCCCTAGATTTTTCCACATCTTTATTGGCTTACTTCTTGGACGGGCCACAAAGACACACCAATGCTATAATCATTACAGAGAGAGTAGGATTTTGTTCTCTTTGGGTCTGTTTTTTTTTAACCAAGTAGTTATATAAAGCTACACATTTCTACATAAATATTATGAAGCGCATGGGTTTCTTTTAATCAAATTGGGGAAAAAAGAATCAAAGATGGGAGGCACAAAGCAGACAGATGTGCCCTTCCAATTAAGGCTGAGTACTTCATTCTTAAAAAATCTAAGTTCCAATCTCTCTATATATAGCCTTGCTTGTGGTGCTAAATTGGGGTTGTCACCTCACTTCACATCTTTAATAGCTACATTGCAAGGCGGGACATTAGGGGGGAAAAAAGGACTGAAAAATGAGGAGTAGAGGAGGGAGGCCACAGTTATTAAAATTATAGTTCTTATAAAACCAGCTGGAATAGAAATAGTTACAGCTAGATAAATGTTGCAAGGTGGGGGAAAAAACAACTGCTGTTACAATAGGCTGTTTTAATTTATCATTTGAGCTATTCTGAACAGCATCACTTGTATTATTATTATTATTATTATTATTATTATTATTATTATTATTATTATTATTATTATTATTATTATTATTATTGCTAGGTTATTTCTAATGCTCATCTCTTTCCCATTTTAATGTGTTTTTCCATCTTCTCCATCCTGGTTTTTAATCCACAATTACTGTGTCCTAGCAATGTTCTCACTGAGGTAGGTACATTCCCAAATATTCAATTAAAGCCTATGCCCAAAAGTTCAAAACAGCCTTGCCTATCTACAATCTCTGTGCTTACTGCATATATTTATCTGGATTCTGTACAAAACCATTCTTTGTTTAACCCTAGTTTGTTTAACTAGAGTCATAGATTATGGTTTATAAACCATAGTGGTTGGGTTGACATGATAGGTTAAAGCTGTGTTTTTCAACCTCAACAACTTTAAAATGTGTTGATGTCAACTTCCAGAATTTTCCAGCCAGCCAGGGAGCTAACAACCATGCATCTGTCTTAAAATTGCTGAGGTTGAGAAACACAGCATTAAGGTAACAAAAATACTACGACTTAGCATGTTGTGTGATTCCGGAATAGTCTCTGATTTTTTTATTATTTTATCATATTCCAAACCTAGTTCTATACCTCCTTATCCTCCTCAATACCGTTCCAATAATTTTCATTGTTTGCATATTCACTGGGAAGGTCTACCGCAGAAAAATCATGCCAAAGTCTATGTGAGTTAGGATTGCAATAAAGCAAGGTCCTGATGCCAGGAAAATCAGGGTGCATACAACTGTAGACATGAAGCTTTGTTGCTGGAAAAAGTTACATTCAACAGGGGAGTGCTTGTTGCAGACAGTGCTATTAAAACGATTTCTGGGCAGATGGGATTATGAACAATGTCATGTGTTAAGTTTTCCAGGTAACAAAGGATTTTAGGATGCTTGGGAGTTACGTAGAGACCTAAGAATGCTTAGGACTTGGGAGTATCAGTAGTAACTTTTCCAATAGGCCAAATATTAACATTGAGTATATGCAAATAATAGCCCGAATCCTTGCTCTGTGCTAGGGATACTAAAGCTGATCTCCCTCCATGATTCAGGGGATGTTTCTCCTTCCCCTGCATTTCACTTTGTGTTCCTTAGTGACATGGGAACTTGTCTAAGTTATGTAAGCATGAGTTGCTCTTATTTTATGCCAGAAATGCTGACCTGATTGTGTTTGTAATGAGACTGGTGTCATACAGCCTCCATATGTTACTTCTCAATAGCATATTGCATGAATAAAATGTTAGGACTCTTTAGCGGTCAGACAACTCCTTGTTGCTCCTGTTACCGTACATAACGGTCTTGGGAGGGAAGAGACCAGAATTTACACAAATGTTGGAAATGGTAAGGGTGCCATGCACCAGATTGTTTGTTTATTTATTTATTTATTTATTTATTTATATTTATATTTATATCCCGCCCTTCTCCTTGCGGACTCAGGGCGGCTAACAACTGGATAAAAAATACAAAATATCAGACTACAAATTTAAAACTTAATTAAAAGGCAAATATTAATGGTTGGTCTAATTAAAATTATTTTAAAACCCCCTCTAAAAATTTTCCCCTAGGCCAGTCCCGCGAGCTGGAATAACCATGTCTTAAGGGTGCGGCGGAAGGAAGGGAGATCAGGGATCACCCTGATCTCTGGGGGTAGTTCATTCCAGAGGGTGGGAGCTCCCACAGAGAAGGCCCTCCCCCTTGGGGTCGCCAGCCGGCACTGTCTGGCCGACGGCACCCTGAGGAGACCCACTCTGTGGGAGCGTACAGGTCGATGGGGGG
>NW_015391094.1:0-3316 GCF_001527695.2 Protobothrops mucrosquamatus
GCCAGGTGTGAGTCATCAGTGAGAGGCTTGTGATAGGTCTTGTGATAAGGAGATTACACCAGTCAGGGTCCTTGGGAGGTGACAATTAACAATTGTCAATAAGAAAGACAAAAAAGTCTGGATAGTGGCAGTGCCTGGAGACAGCAGAATAGATGAGAAAGAACTGGAGAAGATAACAAAATACAAAGACCTACAAATAGAAATAGAAAGACTGTGGCCAAAGCAAGCAAGGGTAGTACCAATAGTAATAGGCGTGCAATCCCAAAACAACTGGAGCACCACTTGAACACCATTGGCATTGACAAATTCGCCATTAGCCAATTGCAAAAGGTGGCCTTACTAGGAGCTGCTTCCATCCTGCAACAATATCTGTAATACCATCAAACATCCACATCTGCCTATCCCAGGTCCTTGGTAAGGACTCGATAGGTAGACAAAAATGCCAATTCCAATCTGAACATCTGGCTGACTGCAATGATTAATAATAATAATAATAATAATAATAATAATAATAGTAATAGTAATAGTAATAGTAATAGTAATAGTAATAGTAATAGTAGGAGTAGGAGTAGGAGTAGGAGTAGGAGGAGTAATAACAACCACAACCACAACCACAACCAAACCACCACCACCACTACCACCACAAGAACAACAACAACAACAACAACAACAACAACAACAACAATAATAATAATAATAATAATAATAATAATAATAATAATAATAATAATAAAAATGATGATGATGGAAGGGACCTTGGAGGTCATTTAGTCCAACCTCCTGCTCAGGCAGGAAACCCCATACCATTTCAGACAAATGGCTGTCCAATCTCTTCTTGAAAACTTTCAGTGTTGGAGCATTCACCACTTCTGGAGGCAGGTTGTTCCACTTGTTAATTGTTCTAACTGTCAGGAAGTTTCTCCTTAGTTCTAGGTTGCTTCTCTCCTTGATTAGTTTCCATCCATTGCTTCCTGTCCTGCCTTCAGGTTCCTTGGAGAATAGCTTGACTCCCTCTTCTTTGTGGCAGCCCCTGAGATATTGGAACACTGCTATCATGTCCCCCCTCGTCCTTCTCTTCGTTAAACTAGACATACCCAATTCCAGCAACCGTTCCTTATATGTTTTAGCCTCCAGTCCTCTAATCATCTTTGTTGCTCTTCTCTGTACTCTTTCTAGAGTCTCAACATCTTTTTTACATCGTGGTGACCAAAACTGGATGCAGTATTCCAAGTGTGGCATTACCAAGGCATTGTAAAGTGGTATTAATACTTCACGTGATCTTGTTTCTATCCCTCTGTTAATGCAGCCTAGAACTGTGTTGAAAATAGAGAAAATTTTCTGAATTGAAACTCTTTCAAACTGTAATAAATCACTGAAATAATTGTGAGTAGCAATTATTCACCTTACTTTCAAGAGGTTTTTTTTGCAGTGTTAGCATATAATAATAATAATATAATAATAATAATAATAATAATAATAATAATAATAATAATAATAATAATAATAATAATAATAATAATAATAATAATAAAGTTGGAAGGGACCTTGGAGGTCATTTAGTCCAACCACCTGCTCAGGCAGAAAACCCTATACCATTTCAGACAAATGGCTGTCCAATCTCTTCTTAAAGACTTCCTGTGTTGGAGAATTCACAGCTTCTGGTTGTTCCCCTGGTTAATTGTTCTAACTGTTAGGAAGTTTCTCCTTAGTTCTAGGTTGCTTCTCTCTTTGGTTAGTTTCCAATGTGATCAATGTGTCTGTTGATGGAATTGCTTGTGGAGTGCCAGGCTTCGATGAACTCATGAGCATGATGGATTTTAAGAAGAAATTGGACAACCATTTGTCTGAAATGATTTAGGGTTTCCTGCCTGAGCAGGAGGTTGAACTAGAAGATTTACAAGGTCCCTTCCAACTCTGTTATTCTGTTATTTTTCTATTGGCTGAACCTATCAAAATGTAGAACAACCTTCACTGATGGGATCCCTTAAATGTGTTAGAGATCAGCTTCTTGAAATTCCAATGCCTCTGGAAATCTTGAAGTTCCAGGCTGGAATATCTGAAGGATACCAGATAAGGGAAGGCTGAATCAAATTCCACCGAAATAAATTAGGCCACAGCATCCCTCCAGAGATCCAGCCCTTATCCTTTCATAAGGCTTTAGAGACCTAGCTGCTTTCCTGGGTGTTTGGACCAGGACATAAAGGTGAGATGTGGTTTTTATTATTGGCCTAATATTGTTACCTTGGGTGACATTCCTCGCAGCTGTTATTTTTAATCCTTCATGCCACCCAGAGTCAACAGTGCTGAGACGAGCAATCATATAAACTGTCTAAATTAATGAATAAACACTATGCAAAATAAGTCTTCTGCTTTCTCAGAAGCTTACTATCCTTACGAAATAGGCTGATCCCTTCACCAAAAGTAAAACCACCAAAAAATAGAAAACCAAATCATTTTCAACGACAGAATATAAAATATTCACGTTATATATCCTCATATTGCTTTCATGTCAATTATGTTATAACAAAGGCTTATATTTAACATTGTTACATTAGCATCATTTTGTTCCATAGCAGTTATGGATGAAAAAAATATCAGGAGTTTTTTTTAAAAAAGCATTAAGCAAAAGAATAGAATTCCACGCACGCACAAACACACACACGTGTGTGTGTGTGTGTTGTGGGCTGAGATATATATGTACATATATACATATGCACAATTTATATTGCATTTTTTTTAAAAAGTACAAATAGCATTTAAAAGTAAAATATTAATTTAGTGCCAAAAGTAGAAAAGAAAACAATAGTACAATCTTCACATTTTTACAATATTAGGAACTGAAATGTCATGACTGTGCAAATCTCTTTAATTTACTCTATAAGAATCAACTTTAAAACTATACCCATATATGGAATCATATTGTCTGGGCTTCTCCAACAATAAGGAGTTATTTTGAAGCAGAGAGCTGACCAATTTCAATTAGCCAATGTTAAAGTTTTGCACATTACAAATTTTTATTACAAATCCTCTTTTCCCTTTAAATCTGGATTACAGCACAGCATGTTTAAGCACTCTGAAAAGCAAATGAATTTATTATATTAAATTCATTTCATTTTAATTCATTTTTATCCTGATTCAATTTGATATGCCAGCCAGAGGCCAATTGTGATCTGCATTCCTTTCATAAAGTTATTTTATTTTCTTTAATACCTGGATTTTTAAACTGCAATGAAGTCATATAAGAAATGCTTTTGCAATGAACCTAAAAAAAAAATAGATTGTGCAAACATATCTCATCTAATATGTGTCAATGCAA
>NW_015391094.1:3467-8444 GCF_001527695.2 Protobothrops mucrosquamatus
GCAATGAACCTAAAAAAAAAATAGATTGTGCAAACATATCTCATCTAATATGTGTCAATGCAAAACAAAGGCCAAGGCTATCACAAGTATGAACCACCAAAGGAAATGTCTAAATTGCCATCATTTCTCTTCCAGTTTCTTCTGGGTAAGTAACCAAAACCTACTTCACCTCAACTAGTGTTGTAATTTTCTTCTGTTTCAACACAGAAACCACAATAGTTTTCATTAAGACACACAGGTGGAAGGGGAAGTTCTCCTTAGATGTGTTAAAAGTAGGGCTCCAGAACTGAGTTGCAAAAGTCTAGCCAACAATGGATAGCAGGAAAGTGAAACATACATTTTGAGTTCTCATCAATTAAAATTTTGCAGCTAAAATTTTGTAGTTATTATTACCACAGAAATGGACTAAATAGTAATGAAGGCCTCCTCTTTCTCCTAGGACAAACAGACAATGAAATGGTGGTCTTTTCTTCTTTTATCTTTACCAGAGGCTCTTTTGTTGCATTCCTGTGATAAAATTAAAACTAAGACAGCTGCCAGGTTAAAATGGAAGCCATCGGTTGAAAAACCAATCAAGTCATGAAGGAAAACTCAAAACCGACATCTTGTAAAATCAGATAAAGCCTACTCAGCTGACTGGAAACAGCCAATCAAACTTCTATCATGGTTGTTGTTGTTTTTACCAAAAAAAGAGCAATCATTTGTTTGTTTTTTCTGCAGATAGAAAAAGGGGCAAATATTTACTTGCTGGCTTCCATTCATTCATCTCAACTCTTACCCCCACAGAGTTTCAGGCATAATATAATCAGAAGGGAATTGATGGGAACTGGTGGAAGAAGTTATTGAGCAGATTGGAAGCTTAAGCAGATGTTATTGTGCCCATAAGCTAGTCCTATGAAACAAGTTGATAATGTGGCCCCACTGAGCATCCAACATGGGCCATGCCATGCTTGAAAGGAAGTTTGATGGTGTCTATGGAGATTCTCAATCATCCAAGTCATGGTTGTCCTAAATATGCTTTTCCAAAAGGCAACTGGACTTTCCTGGGTTTTTTCTCTTGAAAAGTTTTCGCTTTTCATGCAAAAGCTGAAGAATCTCTTGGAGAATTGAAAAAGCTTCTTTTGAAACATTTTTAAGGAAAAAAATCAAGAATGTCCAGTTGCCTTTGGGAAGTTTGATGGTGATTGAGTTTAGTCAGCTCATCTGGCTAACACATTCCTGGTCACTCATGTCTATCTGAGCTCCCATCAGAAGCTTCAGCTGGTACAGAATTCAGCTGGCTGGGTTATAAATAGTGTCGGCTATCTGAACCATGTGGTAACACCATTGCTCCAAGGTCTGTATCGGTTGGCAGTGTTTCCAGGTGTAATACAAGGTGCTGTTGTCAATTTTAAAGCCCTTCATGGCTTTCAATTTTATTTCTAAAGCACTGGACAATTCTTGGCCCATCAGTATCCAACAGGGGCTAAGTAACAAACAAGTGTCATGACATGATAATTCACATTTCATTAATTTTGTCATTACCAGGTTAGGAATTTAGGAACCTGCCTATGCCATCTTAAATCCTTGAAAGAAAAAAATATATAACTTTAAAATATAAAATAAAATTTAAAAATAGGGTACATATAACTGAAGAACTGTCTGGTGTAAGATTATTTTCTTTCCGTTGTTTTTACCTGGTCTTATTGCAAAAGCCTACCCTGAGTAGTTTTAAATAATTGTGTAAGAATACGGTTGCTTTATCTCCTGTAAAAGTCGATTTCAAAGCTGTTTCTTCACCATCTCCCAGAAATATATGGAAAGAAACTAACAATCAAAGCTTCAGTGGTTGAAGAATTGGGACATCACCATTTCAGAAGAGGCCCTTAAAATTAGCAGAATGTTGGGGAATATTCCTCACTTCAATGAAGAACTAATTTTATTTCATTGTTCAAAGTTAATGCATTGGTGTATCCTACGCCATGTCATGGTTCCAACAGATGAAACTCTTTAAAAGAACTTTGAGGCATTGTTTACCTTAAAGAATCTTTTATTCAAGAAACAAGGTATCGACACTACATAGTTAAAACCAAAAACTGAATTCCCTTCCCCTGGACACAAAGTAGCAAAGCACAATTCTCTCCTCCAATTAACTGTCATAAATCACATTCCCCAATTAGTTTGAAGCCTGGGCTTTCTCCTCAGCTCTCCAGCCCTGCCAAATCTTTATCAGCTCTGGGCGCAATAACCTTGATTCCCATGGCTGAGTTATTGTTGTTATGACTAATTGGACTCTCATCCACATCCCCCCTCCCAGCATCATTTAACTCTGAAAGAGGAAAAGAAAAGATGGCTACATTTCCATCTGTTGTCAAAGCAAGAACATCCAATGTTAGCCGCGTTGACATGCCAGTTGCTTGTCTACAGCAATGGAATAATTTCTCAGGAATGGTGGGTAAAGCATAGGAACAGTAGAGATATATTCATATGTTCAGTTTTCTCAAAAGTTAACCATTTTATATAAAAAGTTTGATTTCTGCATTTTTCAGTCACCCAAAGAACAAAAGAAAAGTGAGCCACATGCAGTCACACAGGTACATACATAATCATATATACAATGTATACGTATATATTTTAATCTTTCTCCACTTATCTTATCTACATCTTGGCCTTACCATTTTTCAAAGCTCTCACAGCAGGCAAGACATCCTTGTCATTACATTTTATAACACATATTTCAATTCCACTTTCAACAAATCATGGTTATTTTCATACAAATATTCCTTCCAACGTGCATAGCTAAATGTCTATGGAGATCCTCAGTCATCCAGGTCATGGTTATTCCAAAGGTATTTTTTTTCAAAGGGCAACTGGACTTTGCTTTTCCTTGAAGACCTTCCATTTCTCATCCAAGAAGCTTCTTCAGTTCTCAAAGACTGAAAACCCACTGAAAACCTTAACCCAAAAAAAGAACTGAAGAAGCTTCTTGGATGAGAAGCGAAATGTCTTCAAGAAAAAGCAAGTCCAATTGCCTTTTGAAAAAGCACCTTTGGATATTTCTTCCAACATTCCTTCTCTTTAGTTTCATACCAAATACTTTCATCACTTGAATTTTTAATCCCATTCATTCTACTGGAGACTGCTTGTACCTGCTTCCCAAACAATATTTTCTATCAAAATGGCCTTGCATTTTATGTCTCATTTAAGAGTAACCCAAACTTCCTCTCTTTAATCCCATGCTGGCATATTTTTAGTGACTGTTTGAAGTTACAATGGCAAGGAAAAAAGTGACTTATGACCAGTGGTGGGGTTCAAATATATGAACAACCAGTTCTCTGTGGGGATGCTGCTTCTGGAAATCCATTCTGGGCCTGGGCAACAAAAAATTAGCTACTGGTTCTGCCGAAGTGATGCAAACTGGCTGAATCCCACCACTGCTTATGACCATTTTTCACATTTACATCCTTTGCAGCATCCCCATAGTCACATGATCAAAATTCAGACACTTGGCAACTGACTTGGTAAAAAAGATGCTGAGACTCTAGAAAGAGTACAGAGAAGAGCAACAAAGATGATTAGGGGACTGGAGGCTAAAACATATAAGGAACGGTTGCTGGAATTGGGTATGTCTAGTTTAATGAAGAGAAGGATGAGGGGGGACATGATAGCAGTGTTCCAATATCTCAGGGGCTGCCACAAAGAAGAGGAAGTCAAGTTATTCTCCAAGGCGCCTGAAGGCAGGACAAGAAGCAACGGATGGAAACTGATCAAGGAGAGAAGCAACCTAGAACTAAGGAGAAACTTCCTGAAAGTTAGAACAATTAACCAGTGGAACAACCTGCCTCCAGAAGCAGTGAATGCTCCAACACTGGAAGTTTTTAAGAAGAGACTGGACAGCTATTTGTCCGAAATGGTGTAGGGTTTCCTGCCTGAGCAGGGGGTTGGATTCGATGACCTCCAAGGTCCCTTCCAACTTTATTACTACTACTACTACATGATCAATATTCAGACACTTGGCAACTGACTCATAATTATGATAGTTGCAGTGTCCTGGGGTCATGTGATCATGTTTTGTAACCTCCTGACAAGCAAAGTCAATGGGGAAGCCAGATTCACTTAACAACCATGTTACTAACTTAACAACTGCAGTGATTCATTAACAACTGTGGCAACAAAAGTCATAAAATGGGGTAAAACTCCCTTAACAAATGTCTCACTTAGCATCAAAAAATTTGGGCTCAACTGTGGTAAGTCTGGTTGCCCATATTACAAAAAATAATCATAGCAAACACCTGACATAGAAATGACAGAATACACAAAGTTTAAATTTCCTACACTTTATAAATTCCTCTCTCTTCATATGAACTCTTTTAGTAAGTTGCCTTTATATTCTGAAGCCCCAGTACCCATTTCAGCCCTCCCTTTTGCCTTCTTTTTATTTATTTTTATTATTTTATTATTCGAATTTATATCCCGCCCTTCTCCTTGCAGACTCAGGGCGGCTGACAATCAATTAAAAACACCAATAACAATCACAAAGTTAAAATTAATTAAAATGAAATATTTAAATTTGTCTGATTAAAATATGATTAAAAACCCCTCTAAAAACCCCTCTTAAAAATTATCCTAGGCCAGTCCCGCTTGTTGGAACAGCCATGTCTTGAGGGCGAGGCGGAAGGAAGGGAGATCAGGGATCACCCTGATCTCTGGGGGCAGCTCATTCCAGAGGGTGGGAGCTCCCACAGAGAAGGCCCTCCCCCTTGGGGTCGCCAGCCGGCACTGTCTGGCCGACGGCACCCTGAGAAGACCCACCCTGTGGGAGCGTACTGGCCGATGGGAGGTAATCTGTGGCAGAAGGTGGTCTCGAAGGTATCCTGGTCCGCTGCCATGGAGCGCCTTAAAGATGATAGTCAGCACCTTGAAGCGCACCCGGAAGGCCACCGGCAGCCAATGCAGCTCGCGCAGCAGCGGTGTTACGTGGGAGCGACGAGTCCCTCC
>NW_015391094.1:11418-15768 GCF_001527695.2 Protobothrops mucrosquamatus
GGCGCCCAAACCCCCACCGGTCGCCCCCAGGCTGGGCTTACTGCCGAGCTGCCAGGCCGCCAGGCCGCCGGGCCGCATCTAGGCCGCCGGGCTCGATCTTCTTCCGCCCGGCCGCCAGCGGGCCGCCGACGGGCTCAGCGTTCTCGTAACCTCCAGCACCATCCGCCAGCGAAGCCCCCGCACTCTCGGCATCCCAGCCCCGAGTCACCGGCTCTCAGGAGGCCCCCCGTCTTCCGCTGTGGGCTCCGTCTCCTCCGTCCCTCAAGGGACTAACCCCGGTAGGTCCGCCATGTTCTACAGCCGGAAGTTGATTTTTAGGAAACAAGCATTGTCTAATTTTTTTTAAAAAATCAAATGTTTTCATTTGTTTTCTCTTATGAGATAGAAACATAGTCAGGAAGAGAGAAGTGTACTGAGGCCTTGCCAAGATCACAAAGGATGCACAAAGGACATCTCTTGAACTACACCTTGAGTGATTTACACATGTGTAAGAATGTGTAGCTTATGCTACTCCTAAAGCTAATGATTTCTAAACTAAAACTTTTGAAATCTCTACCCTAAATACTATATAGTGGCTTTCTCTCTACCCTGTAAAAAGAGACACCATCTTCTCCACATGATGCTAGAATAGCATTCTGGCCTTTAGCATATTAGGTAAATAGCAGTGCTCTCACACAATGCCTAAATAAATAGGCTCAAATTAACATAATTTAGACACATTATGCAAAATCCTATCTCTCTTGGCTAGTCTATGGAACCAGGAATGTTGGGAGGAAAGAGAAAAGGGAGGACCAAGAACAATTAATAGTGGTGGTGGTATACCCAGGCCTGAAGGACCAGGCCGGGGATAGATTATTCTAGAGAAAGTGTATCTGTGTGATTGCAGCACTGACTTGATGACACATAATCAATCAGTCAATCAATATTCGTTCTGGCTATCCATAATGGGTTTTCAGTAAATTTACATTCAGTGAAACCGCTGGATAATGAGTTTTCAATTAAATTTCAAACATATCTTCAGTTGCATTTTTTCTCATCCTAACAGAATAACAGAGTTGGAAGGGACCTTGGAGGTCTTCTAGTCCAACTCTTGCTCAAGCAGGAAACCCTATATCATTTCAGACAAATGGTTGTCCAATCTCTTCTTAAAAACTTCCAGTGTTGGAACATTCACAACTTCTAGAGGAAAGTCATTCCACTTGTTAATTGTCCTGTCAGGACATTTCTTCTTTGTACTAGATTGGTTCTCTCCTGGATCCTTTCTCGTTCACAACCTATTTTGCTTCATAGTTCCATCAAGCAACATGTTTCTTGGCTCCCATTGATGTATCTCCACAACGTTTTAGAATAGAAATCTTTCCACTTTCTTCCAAATGGCCCTTTTCCTTATATTCACTTTCCATTCCTTCTGTTGGACTAAGGAGAAATTTCCTGACACTTAGAACAATTAATCAATGGAAGGACTTGCCTCCAGAAGTTGTGGATGCTCCAACACTGGGTGCTATTTAAGAGGAGATTTGATAACCATTTGTGTGAAATGGTATAGGATCTCCTGTTTGAGCTGGGGCCTCCAAGGTCCATTCCAACTCTATTATTATTTTTTTATTAATCTAGCTTTGAATATTTTATACAATATTTTCACCGACAGTCATATTATTTTCATTCTAGTTCTTTTTATTCCTTTCCCTATTTCCTAAGTCAACATCCCCTTTTAATATTACATTGTGACTGTCATCACCCTTGTGATGCCTTTGTAGCACCTGCAGTGTATTTGCTCATGTTAATTCTACCTGTTTCTGCAATCAATGTTATTTCTTCACTGTGGTTTTGGGGCCCCACAGTTACAGTGGAAACCTAACAATCCCAGTTTCACAAGACATCTGTGTACCATATTTGGCATAAGACTATTTCTTTTTTTCCTCTACCCTAAATACAATATATGGCTTTCTCTCTACCCTGTAAAAAGACACACTATCTTCCCTTTTTTTTATCTTAATTCTCCACATGATTCTAGAATAGCGTTCTGGCCTTTAGCATATTAGCTAAATAGCAGTACTCTCACACAAGGCCTAAATAAATAGGCTCAAATTAACATAATTTGAACACATTATGCAAAATCCTATCTCTCTTGACTAGTCTATGGAACTAGGAATGTTGGAAGGAAAGAGAAAAGGGAGGACCAAGAACAATTAATAATGGTGGTGGTACACCCAGGCCTGAAGGACCAGGCCAGGGATAGATTATTCTAGAGAAAGTGTATCTGTGTGGTTGCAGCACTGATTTGATGACACATAATCAATCAATCAATCAATATTTGTTCTGCCTATCCATAATGGGTTTTCAGTAAATTTACATTCAGTGAAACCGCTGCATAATGAGTTTTCAATTAAATTTCAAACATATCTTCAACTGCATTTTTTCTCATCCTAACAAAATAACAGAGTTGGAAGGGACATTGGAGGTCTTTTAGTCCAACCCCCTGCTCAAGCAGGAAATCCTATATCATTTCAGACAAATGGTTGTCCAATCTTTTCTTAAAAACATCCAGTGTTGGAACATTCACAACTTCTAGAGGAAAGTCATTCCATTGATTAATTGTCCTGTTAGGACATTTCTCCATTGTACTAGATTGGTTCTCTCCTGGATCCTTTCTCATTCATAAGGTGATCAACTGTCCTCCTTTAGGGAGGACAGTCCTCCTTTTGTAAGTTCTGTCCTCCCTCGAAAAGTGTCCTCCTACATGTCTTCCTTTTCAATATTTGAAAACTAATCTGCAGAGCTTTTTTTTCTCATAGAACGCTCAAAACGGCGTTCCGGCACCTTTTTTTATGGGTTTTTTTCAACTTTTGCATGAGCTGTGCTACTCCTCCTATTGGCTTTCGAAAGCCAAAAAGGAATTGCTGCTGAGCATGCAAAATACCCGGCCGGCAAACTTTGCACATGCAAGTTGTCTGCAGCGAAGGCGAATTGGCAGGAACTTTGCACCTCTCCCTGCTACCCAACTACACCATCTCCTAGTTAGTCCCAAAGATACCTGGAGGAGACTGGAGCGGCGATACCATGGTAAGTTTCTCTTGATCTTCAGCCCTGCTAGGGCAATAATGGCTGTGGGCACAAGAGGCAGGGGCGGCGGGGCTGCTGCGGGTGGGGGTGTGAGGGGTGACGTCGACTGGCTGCCCCGTGCTGTGGGAGCAGCGGGGCCCGCACTACATGGGGCTGTGCAGGGTGGGAAATGGTGCTGGCGGGGCGGCTGCAGGTGGGGTGTGTCGATGGCAAGCTGCCCCCCAGGGCCGGAGCCAGCGCGGCTGGTGCTTTGGGAGCCGTGGGGTCCGCTCTACACAGTGGGGCAGCGGTGCTGGCGGGGCGGCTGCAGGCGAGAACGCGGCGGGTGGTTGACCTACCATGGGCCAGGCCAGCTGGTGGTCTACCCAGTGCTGGACCTGCGCTGCCACCACCTCGCCCTGCACACCTACGTGGCTGTCCTGGAGCATCTGGCCCACAACACCTGCCTCCGCCGCCCACCCCGCGCAGTCCCGCCGTGTAGAGCGGGCCACGCGGCTCCCACAGCACTAGCCGCTCCAGTGATAATCTTAAGCATTTTTTCCCCATAAATAATACTAAATGTCATTTTTTAATGGAATGAGATGGGGAAAGTCAGCCTGGCTGACACGGGGTGAGCACAAGGCAGGCGCTCACATGGACTCCACTGAAATGTTGATAATGTCAAAAAAAAAAAAAACCATCAGCAATTTGTTGTTCTAAAATGGGTCTTTTCTAGCTTTCTTTTATACACAAACTTTATATAAATCATCAGTATTGTAACACAATCTTTTCTTTATTTTTCCCTCAAAATCTACTTTTGGATATGAAAAGCTATATTTTAACAGCTTGTATACTGTTTATAAAAATAAATTATTTAAAGATATGCTATATTTTTTCATATGTATCTAATGTTACTTTTGCATCTACTTTTTTCAATCCATTTTCTTTCTGTCATTAATTCCCCAAGAATAAGAAATGTAAATTGTAAACTCCTCACAGCACAGTTCTATATCATTGTTAAAATACACTGGGCAATTATGCACATATTCATTCATATTCATAAATAGATTGAATTGTAACGCTTTCCCCCTCACTTAAGCCTGTTCTCTTGTGTGTATACTTATTGAACATAGCCAGGCCATTTTTTATCAGCAGTTGTAAAGAAATAGAAACAAAATGTTTAACTTATGTATTAATAACCATTTCTTTGCAATTCATTATCTTGTCAGTAACATGATTCCATCAATTAAACACATATATGTTGAAGGCAGCATATGCACTTGTATTAGATATCTATTATCTCCCACT
>NW_015391094.1:17827-21890 GCF_001527695.2 Protobothrops mucrosquamatus
TGATCTCCCTTCCTTCCGCCGCGCCCTTAAGACATGGTTATTCCAACTTGCAGGACTGGCCTAGGGGAAAATTTTTAATGGGGGTTTTAAAGTAATTTTTAACTACTAGACCAATTATTAATATTTGTTTTTAATTATGTTTTTAATCTGTAGTTTTTTGTGATTAGTATTTTATCTGGTTGTTAGCCGCCCTGAGTCCACAAGGAGAAGGGCGGGATATAAATTAAATTAAATTAATAAATAAATAAAATAAATAAATAAATAAATAAATAAATAATGTGGTTGCTAATATAGGTAGGTTCGGCTTATGAGCTGTTTGTATTTAAGGAGATGCTCACAACAAACTCTAGTTTATTTGGTGAATGCCTGAAAGATGCATTACTTCATCTAAGCCAAAAACAGATGAAAAAAACTAAAGTCAATTATGAATTAAACTTGGCTCAAATCTTTAAGATGCAGCATTAGTAAGAATGTCCCAAGAGTGAAATTACAAACCATCTGCAATAAATTCAATGTTCTTATTCTGGCAGGAACATTGGACAAAACTTTGGAATTTACTATGAACATTTGCCTTAAATACAATAAATTAAATTTATGTTAAGAATTGAATATATATTTTTAAATTATATAAATGAATATATAAATAAAATTATATAAATAAAACATTAACAAGATGAGAGTTCCGGCACCTTTTAAAAAAAAAAAAAGCACTGCTAATCTGTAAATCTCCATATTCAATCGATGCCAATCCGATCCGTTGCATGTGATGTGACGTATTTGTATTTGACATGACGATTCATCAAGGCTCGGTACAGTGCGGCGAGACGCGATTATGAGACGCATGCGCTCCGCACAGGAAAATTGTTTTGAGAGAGTGCGCCATGCGCAAGAGTGCGCTGCGTGCAAGTGGCTTTGTTTACTTCTTATCGAAACACGACACGGCACACGCACATGCATTAGACTCACTTCTTTCTCAGTGAATATTCAATCATACACAGGTGAGCACAATAATTCAAGTTTTAATTCATTATCTATTTAATAATTTCCAAATATGTATAATTTTATTTACAAGTTTATTCACTTATTGTTTCAGTTGTAATAATTAATTTTATTTATTCATAATGAATGTGCTTGCATCGCTCGTGTAGCTCTATATTTTATTTTTTATTTTAAATTTCATTTAGGAATGGAAAAATCAAAAAAGAGGAAATGCCATTTCAACGATAAATTGAATAAGGAATTTCCATTCCTCACATAAAAAAGAAGGATAACATTGTTTCCTGCAATATTTGCAACGAACAATTTTGTATTGCAGTTGGGGTCAGAGCAGCTATTACGAAACACTTGGCCACCAAGAAACATAAGCAAACATCAAATGCATCTGCTTCCAGTTGTAAAGTAACACGTTCTTTTTAAACTTCAAAGTATTCTGAAGATGAAAAACAGCTAGCTGCAATGGAGGGAACATTTGCATTCCATACCATAATTCACAATCAAAGTTTTCGTAGTATGGATTGTACAACTAAATTATTGAAAAAGTTTCACGATGCTAAATTTTCATGCGCCAGGACAAAATGCGAGGCTATTATTAAATCAGTATTTAAAAATTACTGTAACTGTCAGGAAGTTTCTCCTTAGTTCTAAGTTGCTTCTCTCCTTGATCAGTTTCCATCCATTGCTTCTTGTCCTGCCTTCAGGCACCTTGGAGAATAGCTTGACTCCCTCTTCTTTGTGGCAGCCCCTGAGATATTGGAACACTGCTATCATGAACCTATCATGAACCTATCAAAAAAAAATAGATTGTGCAAACACATCTCATCTAATATGTGTCAACTGCAAAACAAAGGGCAAGGCTATCACAAGTATGAACCACCAAAGGAAATGTCTAAATTGCCATCATTTCTCTTCCAGTTTCTTCTGGGTAAGTAACCAAAACCTACTTCACCTCAACTAGTGTTGTAATTTTCTACTGTTTGAACAAAGAAACCACACACATTAAGACACACAGGTGGAAGGGGAAGTTCTCCCTAGATGTGTTAAAAGTTTGTGACAAAATACTTACAGAAGTCTTGGAAACTGCAGCATTTGTAACAGTTTTATCTGATGCATCCAATCATAATGAAACTAAATTGTATCCAATACTAGTAAGATATTTTAATTTTATTTATTTATTTATTTATCGAATTTATATCCCGCCCTTCTCCTTGCGGACTCAGGGCGGCTGACAATCAATTTAAAAATACATCAAAAACAATTACAAAATTTAAAATTAATTAAAAAGATGTAACCAAGGGCATTCAAGTAAAAGTTTTAAATTTAGAATCCATTGAGGGCGAAACTGCTGAAATTTTGTCAAACCATCTATACCAGTGGTGGCAAACCTATGGCACGGGTGCCAGAGGCGGCACTCAGAGCCCTCTCTGTGGGCACGCGCACCGTCGCCCCAGTCCTAGGCCTTTAGCTGGGTTTTATAAAACCTTTTCGCTTTAGGCCTCTGCTGCCGTGTGCAAAAAAAAAAAAGGTTCAATCAATCAGTCAATTTCAACTTCTCCCGAGGAAAAAAAGATCTTGCAAAGTTGGAATTGATTGATTGAACTTTTTAATCCCACCCAGTCTGCCGTTACCATCGCAGCCACGCTCACCCAATGGTCCACCCCCACCCAATTGGCTACACCCAGCCAATGGGCCACACCTACCAGGCACCCAATGATGCATAAGTGGGTTTGGGGTTGCAGTTTGGGCACTCGGTCTCTAAAAGGTTCGCCATCACTGATCTATACAGAGTAATAAATGAAAACAATTTGAAATCCAAAGTTGTTGCACTAACAGCTGATAATACAAACACAAATTTTGGTGGGTGAAGACGCAAAGGGGTGAATAATGTGTATGTAAAATTACAAGATTTACTCCAAAAGAAAATACTAGGAATAGGTTGTAATGCACATATTTTGTCAAATGCAATCAACACAGCATCATGTGCCACGCCAATTGATATAGAAGTAATAATAACTACAATTTATTTGTATTTTAGTCGTTTTACCGTTCGTGTGGCTACTTTAAAACAATTTTGTGAAGAAAGCGAATGTTCAATACAAAAAACTTTTAGGATATTCAAAAGTTAGATGGCTTGCTCTAACACCTGCTATAGAGCATGTTCTATAATTATTTGAGCCTCTCCGTTCATATTTTTTAAGTTTAGACAAATGTCCTAAAATCCTGGAATCGTTTTTCAATAATGAAATATCTTTTAATGTATTTTGTACATAATCAAGCATCTATTTTTCACAAAACGATTCAAAAGATTGAAGGTGAACACATTTCAGCTACAGAAGTTAGTCTTATTTTGAATGACTTTATCCTTTAATATAAAACTCGATTTGAAGAAAAATTTCTTCCTTTAGTTATAAAAAGAAAATTGTGAGACTTAGAGGAATCAAATCAAGGCATAACGGAAAAGTTTATCAAAGAAGTGCAGAATTTTTATCAAACATGTTTTCAGTATATCGAAGAATGGTCTGAAACAAACATCACAGGAAATAACAGTTTTCAATGGTGTTTTTTTACTTCATCGCAAGTATTTTGGACAGATATTGAATCTTGTGTTGAGTTTTTATCTAAAGAAATGCCAGACATTAAAATAGACGACAATTGTCACTTTGAAGAAATTAGAAGACTGAATGTATTTTTAAATTCTGAAAAATTAAAACAATGGGAAAATAAACTCGTTGAAATTGATAAAAGATGGGTGGAAATATTCAGCCATTTCAAAAATGAACATATTCCATGTGAAAATTTATTTATTCTTGTTCAATTTACGTTGTGCTGCCCTGGAACTAATGCAGCAGTTAAAAGGGTTTTTTCAAATGCTAATGATTTTTGGAAAAGTGAGAAATCGAGAATGAATGTTGATACTCTAGCTGCAGCACTTGCCGTAAAATTCAGTATGAAGGATATTTCTTGTTCAGATATTTCCAATATATTGTTAGAAGATGATACATTGACAAAAAATATTCATTCAATGGAAAAGTACTCATTTAAATAATAATTAATAGGCATGTAAGCA
>NW_015391094.1:22307-25516 GCF_001527695.2 Protobothrops mucrosquamatus
TTTTTTCTTCAATTTATTTGTGTCCTCCTTTTTATTGTAAAAAAGTTGGTCACCTTATCGTTCATAACCTATTTTGCTTCATAATTCCATCAATCAACATGTTTCTTGGCTCCCATAGATGTAACTCCACACTGTTTTAGAATAGAAATCTTTCTACTTTCTTCCAAATGGCCCTTTTCCTTAAATTCACTTTCCATTCATCCTGTTGGACTAAGGAGAAATTTCCTGACACTTAGAACAATTAATCAGTGGAACGACTTGCCTCCAGAAGTTGTGGATGCTCTAACACTGGGTTTTTTAAGAGGAGATTTGATAACCATTTGTGTGAAATAGTATAGGATCTGCTGTTTGAGCAGGGACCTCCAAGGTCCATTCCAACTCTATTATTTTTTTATTAATCTAGCTTAGAATATTTTATACAATAGTTCCCCGACAGTCATATTATTTTCATTCTAGTTCTTTTTATTCCTTTCCCTATTTCCTGTCAGTGATGGCGAACCTTTTAGAGACCGAGTGCCCAAACTGCAACCCCAAACCCACTTATGCATCATTGGGTGCCAGGTGGGTGTGGCCCATTGGCTGGGTGTAGCCAATTGGGTGGGGGGTGGCGCATTGGGTGAGCGTGGCTGCGATGGTAATGGCAGACTGGGTGGGACTAAAAAGTTCAATCAATTCCAACTTTGCAAGATCTTTTTTTTCCCGGGAGAAGTTGAAATTGACTGATTGATTGAACCTTTTTTTTTTTTTTGCACACGGCAGCAGAGGCCTAAAGTGAAAAGGTTTTATAAAAACCAGCTGAAGGCCTAGGACTGGGGCGACGGTGCACATGCCTACAGAGAGGGCTCTGAGTGCCGCCTCTGGCACCCGTGCCATAGGTTCGCCACCACTGTCCTAAGTCAATATCCCCTTTTAATATTACATTGTGACTGTTATCACACTTGTGATGCCTTTGTAACACCTGCAGGTATTTGCTCACGTTAATTCTACCTATTTCTGCAATCCATGTTATTTCTTCACTGTGGTTTTGGGGCCCCACAGTTACAGTGGAAACCTAACCATCCCAGTTTCACAAGACATCTGCATACCATATTTGGTATAGGACTATTTCTTTTTTCCCCTCTTTAATCCCACCCCCAAATCAACTCAGCTCTATATAATCATTTCATTGGCACCTCGTAAGTCAGAAGCTATTTCTGAAGGAATTGGTAACTATCACTCAAGACAGGATTACAATTTAAGGTAAGTTAAAGATTACTTTTAACCTCAGAGTCCTCAGCCTGTAACTATTTACTTATTCTCTCAGGAAATTGAAATTAATTTCACCACAGATAAATTACAGGTGGTCCTTACCCACAACTCAGCCCAACTTTATGTTGTTAAGTGAGACATTCGTTAATGAGTTTTGCCCCATTTTATGCCCTTTCTTGCCACCGTTGTTAAGTGAATCATTGCAGTTGTTAGATTAGTAACACGGTTTTTGAGTGAATCTGGCTTCCCCATTGACTTTGCTTGTCAGAAGGTCACAAATGGGGATCACATGACCCCAGGACTCTGCAACTGTCATAAATATGAATAGTTGCCAAGTGTCCAAATTTTGGTCCCATGACCATGGGAATGCTGCAATGGTTGTAAGTGTGAAAAACAGTCACAAGTCACTTTTTTTAGTGCTGTTGTAACTTCAAACAGTCACCAAATAAACTGTTATAAGTTGAGAACTACCTGAACGCCATCTTAATTGCAGATGACCACTAGTTGTCAGCAGAGACTTACAGAATATCTCTTTGAAGTTATCTAGTTCAGGGCTTTTCAACCTTTTCACCCAATGTACCACTTTTAGGATATGGCAACATCCGAGTACCACCAGTCGTCTAACAAGGTGTCAAAAACTTGATGACCAAAAAAAAAATGGAAAAAAGTGATAAAGTACAGGTAGTCCTCGACTTACAACAGTTCGCTTAATGACTGTTCGAAGTTACAATGGCATTGAAAAAAGGGCCCCCAAGCTACAGCCGAGCAAGTCACCTGCCTGCCCACCAAGGGGCGCTCTTCCTCCTGTTCGAGGTTTTCATTGTTGTGAGCATTTCTGTTGAGGATTGGCAGCGGGGGTGGGATGGGATGGGGGTGTTTGGTTCCCCCCCCCCCATCTGCTGGGTGGTTGCAGCAGATTTTGGTCACTTCACATGACTCTGGGACACTGTGACCATCATAAATAAATATGAATCAGTTGCCAAGCATCTGAATGTAATCACAAGACCCTGGAGATGCTGCAACATTCCAGCTGATCGGAGCTTCTTCTGGGCTCAGCAGAAGCGCCAAGATCAGCGCCGAACTCCAGCTGGAGCCTGGCGCTGATCCTGGCGCTTCCACTGAGCCCTGACAGCCCTGCAGCTCCAGACGTCTCTCGCTCAGGCTTGTGCTGTACTGCCACCAGTTCAGCTCATTCCCCTCCCCCGCTACCACTTTTCTAGGATGGTCGCGTACCACCTGCCAGGTGCCAATGTACCACAGGTGGTACCTGTATCACTGGTTGAAAAGCCCTGATCTAGTTTACAGGGCTTTTCAACCTTTTCACAGAGTGTACCACTTTTAGGACATGACAATATTTGAGTACCACCAGTGCTTAGCAAGGTGTCAAAAACTTGATGACTAAAAAAAAGGGGGGGGTTGGTTTTATTGATTAGATTCATTTGTTGTTATAGAAATTGCTAGTTTATAATATTATGGAAAAGTAAAAAGTTGAGGTTCAATGTTAATGCTTCCTTCTACTGCAACAGAGGAAGTCTATTCTTTTTCCCTTCTCCCCCTCACTTTTTCCCCTTTTTCCTCCCCAGTGTGTCCTACTATTTGCTTTTGTATTTTTGTATTTTATTCTGCAATCTAATAAAATATTAGATTGAAAAGGAAAAAAAGGGGGGGAAAGTACCAGTTTTAGTTTCCTCTAAAAACTAAATTCCTTTGCTGAATCACTTTCCCTTTGCACTGACAAATGTATGATGAATTTATCCATGCTTATTTTTTTTTTCAATATAAGATTTTTATTGTTTTTATCATAAAAAAAAAAGAAATACATCACAGATATTACACAATGTTATATCCCATCCCCCCACCCCCCGAACTTCCCAAACCAACCTAGGGTAATATTCAAATACAAGTAAACAAATATTAATATCTCTAACTCCAAAGTCTAAACTTAAACAATCCATCTCCTC
>NW_015391094.1:27652-35681 GCF_001527695.2 Protobothrops mucrosquamatus
GAGAATCCTCGGGGCTCCGGAGGAGTTCTCGCCTACATCGTCCATATAGGACGACTCGGGAACTCAACTCCTACCCCGGGCAGCTCACCTATCCCCTTATGCCCAGGGGAAAGGTATCAAGCCGTTTGACAGCTGATGCTGGCTGTCAAACTGGCTTTTACGCGAAACAGGCGGGAGGCAGCAAACAGCTGCGACCGACAAAATCGCCTGCCACCGGAAGCTCTCTATCCATGCTTATTAATATGCACCAGTACCAGCTATCTCAGGGGTCTTCAAACTTGGCATTTTTAAGACTTGTGGACTTAGCTCCCAGAATTCCTCACCCATCATGGCTGGTTGAGGAATTCTGAGAGTTGAAGTCCACAGGTCTTAAAGTTGCTAAGTTTGTAGAGCCCTGACTAGTCAGTCGGCCCTTCTTCCTCTTTCCCTCTCCTCTTCTTCCTCCCTGCTTTCTGAGCTCTCCTTCCACAGTGTAGTAAGAATGCACACACACCCCAATCCCTTCCCTGTACCCTTAAAGACAAGTGCAAAGCAAGAAAGGCTCACAAAAGAAACAGAATAAAGAAACATATAAATTCGGAGCTTTTTTTTTCTTTCTTTAAGCTGCCTCAGGCATATCACATGTCACAATGTTGCAATTTGAGACTGAAAGGCTCTGGCAATTGTGAAAATCTTTAGCCTTAAATTAAGCCTGTTTACCTTCAAAGAAAGCTTTCTAAAAGATGTAGACAGACACAAGATAAGGGGGTAAAACTAATTACATTTATTTAAAGGGATTAAACCTATGGAAGGCAACACTTTGGACTTATTGCTAGCCTTTCTGAAACAGATTAAAATATTCCAATAATCAAAGCACACAAACCGAACCTCTGAATTACAAAATGCTGTAAAAACTGCACAAAAATCCTTATGGTAACCCAATCAAGCTGCCAGCTGATCCAGAACTAAATAAACCCAGCTCCTTTCCGGCATGCTCGTCTCCCGGCTTTTCATTTCATCAGCGCTGATTGCATTCTCCTGGCTGGAGAAAACGAATCAGGGGAGATTTTCTTCCACAACAGCTACTGCTTCTTCACTGTCTCTTTTTCCTCCCTGCCTGCTAAGTTCTCCTTCCACAGCTTCTTCTCCATTCCCTTCTCTTTCCCTGTTGTCCTTTTTTTCCCCTTTTCCCGCCAAAACCACCTACTTTTATAGCCGGTCCTCCCCCCTTTTTTCTTCAGTTCACCTCCAGCTCCTCACTGCTTCCAGAAGCGCCAATCAGCTGGAGACAATCACATTTTATTGGTTTTTTAGTTCTTAAGACAAAGTGCTCAGGACATACCGTGGTGTTGGGGTAATCAAACATTCAAAAATAAAACCAAATATAAATAACTCAACTCAATACATTCAATGTCCCCTCTCTATTTCCCTCAAATAGCATAATACATTTAAGATGTTCCATTTGTAATTTATATTTCTATAACTGCTAAACCTATTTTAAAACTTTGTAATTTTACAATTACCATAATCAAATTTAACTTTAAATCAACAAGTTATCAATTCAGGTATCCCTTCCAAATATATTCTAATTCNGATAACTTAGAAGTTCATAAGTAAATATTGCAGCTCCCTCCCCTCCAAAAAATGCAGTAGCAAATTACTTACATATTGTTCCCCTCCCCCAAAAAACTCAAAAACTCCCCAGGAATCAAACTGTACTTGATTGAGTCTTTATTCTTAGCTGTATAGTTCTTGGTGCTGTCTGAGTTTGGATTTTTGGTTGCAAGTCAGTATGGGGTTTGCTGCCTGCTTATATATATAGTAGCTTTCCCTGCATGTTTTGGTGGGGTTTCTCCATATTTGGAAACCATACCCCTACCCCACACACACCAGCATTAGCAAGGCAAGCTACTGCATATAAACAGGGAACAAGCCCCACACTCCCTTGCACTGATGATGTAATCTAGTTGGGTAATGAAACATTTGCATATACACACACAGCCAAGCTTAGGAAGCATCCAGAACTTTACACCTCAGCCCTGAGCTGCAGATAGTATTTTCTAATTTTCCTTATTTTTAAAGTATGGCAAAATAAATTTAACAAAGTGGTTCCTTTACACATGGAATATTTTACATCAAAAAAATGTAACAATGTGTCTTAATGCCTCATTGAAATGATATGGTTCCATGAAATGGATAGATGTTCTCCCTTTTTTCCTCTCTCTTTTTTTTCTTTCTTACTCTTCCCCTTCCCTTCCCTTTCTTCTCTCTGGTCCTTTTCTGCAGATCCTGATTTTCCCATCATGACCGTCTCCAGGCTGCTCCTCCAGCTGCTTGTTCTTCTTGGGGTTTTGCTGGTGCACTACGGAGAAGCCGCAACTTACCAAAGTTTTTCAAGGAGCCACATCGATTATCCCAAAACCGGAGCCAATAATCCAAATGCCTACTGTAACCAGATGATGCAGCGAAGGGGGCTGACGCGAGGGAGGTGCAAACCCAGCAACACCTTTATCAATGCCCCTCCCAACAATATCAAAGCAGTTTGCGGAAGTGGCGGAACGCACTATCAAAGGAATTTGTATGATAGCAGGAGCAGTTTCCCAGTGACCCATTGTAGTAACACCGGAAGATTCCCAAACTGCAATTACAATGGGCGTACTATGAACCGGAGGGTCCGCCTGGCCTGTGTCCGCAGGAAGCCTGTTCACTTTGAGAGACTTTTGTAACAGGTGGTGTATAACAACACACCTGCAGAAGTCCAAGGATGCGCTGGTCACAGCATGCGAATGCTCCCTTGCTACTGCTCTTTCTGCCATCTACCTCTTAGTGCATCTCCACCAGCTTAGCAATAGTTCTTCCCCTCCCCCTCCCCCTCCCCCTCCCCCAGGAAAGTCAACAGATCACAGGACCAAGTTGAGGAACTACAGATCCCCATTTCAACTACTTCTTTACTCTTTCCCTGCTCTTCTCCTGGGTTTTTAGATGAATTTATTCACATCCTAGATTAAAGATCTACTTCATTAGGATATGAGCTAGAGATTGTTTCCTGGGCAGGTCATTTCAGTCTACCTTTAGTATTTCCCTTGCAAATTCATGTTCTGGGGGGTGGCTTGGAGGTCTATCAATAGTCAAGAGACAGCCATCATATCAGGAACATGAACTTGTGAGTCAGCCCCACTTGCCTGTAAATCAATACGGAAAAGTGTTGAACAGACAGGTACGCAGCATTAGAGATGTGTGGTTCCTTGGGTTTGGAGGGGAACATGGGTTTCAGAATGAGGTGGGGAGAAGCACATGTAGTACCTATCTACAAGCTTTTCAACCAAAGTCATGTTTTCCCAGGATCGCTCTAGATGCTTTAATGTAATGTCTTCTTGCAATAATTTCTGTGTCCCATCCAATTAACCAAAGATTGCTGTGGTGTACAATGCCAACACAGAGGTTGTTATTGTCTACATGTCATTTGTTCCAACCCTAAATAAGCTGCTGCAGCTTAAACTGTTTCTGCTGATTTCTCTGAATAAACTAGATGACTGCAAATTGCAAATAACGAGAGTGTTTGATTCTAAAATTTGTACTTTCTAATGCAACTGGTTCTGAACCAAGTAATTATTTTCTGTTACACCCTTTGAGAAAAATGCTGCTTTGCTCACAGACAATACCACCCCCATTCAGGGGATTTACAGCTGCAGGGGCTCTACAGCTGTAGGAAACCTTGGGTATAATTCCCAGGGACCTTCAAAATTACCAGTTGGTCAACTTCTATGGCAGAAAATCATTAAATTCACTGCTGAAGAAGAATCGCCATAATTTATTATTTCAATTTAAAATGGTAAGGAAATTAAATTTCATATCTTTGGGGCACAATGTCTAGCAGGCCACCAAAAGGCCAAAATGCTTGGAAAAAACAGTGTATGCCATGCCATCCTAACTTAAGATGATCTATTGCAGAAATTCAGTTGCATTGCTAGAATGTATTACATGCTTTCTCCGTTCCATAATATTTATGGAAAGTAATTCAGTAAATACCATGAGTTTTTTGGGGCATCCGCAGAAGGATCCAGCCATATCACTCACTCTGTTACTGTCTAAGTACCTTTTTATGCAGCAATACTAATTCTGGATTACATTGTAGGATTCTAATAAATAGCCACATTCACTTCAGCTTCTTCTACTTTCCAAGCTGCACATTTTTCAGTGAAACACACAAGGTTTTGACGGAAGGGTTGATTCGTTGCATTTGTTTTATGTTGGCATGTTATTCCACATAAAAAAAAGTTAAAGTGATTAAAACCTAGCTAAAAAACCCATAATGCAATGCACTAAAATGTCTTTACCTAACCTAACTGCATACTGATACAATGCGTACTGATTGGTCAATTCTGAAGTGTGAAATGACTTTCAACATTATTACCAACCATACCTTTCAACCTGTTTCCCAGCAGACTTGCATGTATAGATTATGGAGAAACTGGCTCATTTTCTGGCTGAGATCATAGTTGCTCCTCTATAGTTGTTCATTTATAAGAAAAGGTGATGACAAGGAATCAAAAAAATCAACATGTTAAATCTAAACCTTAGTCAGATGCTATATTTTTTCTATCCTGCTCTATGGAGTAGAGAGTTGGTCTCTGACAGAAGGCCACCTGAAGAGACTAGAAGCATTTGAAATGTGGATTTACAGGCGGCTGTTACGTATAAGCTGGGTTGACAAGATCAGAAATGAGGAGGTGAAAAGCCACCTAGAAAAGCCAAGGGAAATCATCAAAACAATTAAAAAATGAAAATTAGAATATTTAGGACATGTGATGCGACACCCAGAAAAATACGGCATACTCCATTTAATCCTCCAGGGAAAGATGGAAGGCAAACGAGGTCCAGGCAGAAGAAGAACATCGTGGCTTCAAAATCTAAGGGATTGGTTGGGACAAAACTCAGCAGCACTTTTTCATGCGGCTGCTGATAAAAACAGGATCGCCAACTTCCGATAACGGATATGGCACAAGAAGAAGAAAGAAATCTAAACCTTATTGACTTATTCTCCAAAGCACCTGTGAAAACACTTAATCAATGAAACATTTTGCCACTCAGAGTTGTGGGCGCTCCACTGCTGGATGTTTTCAGATTGGACAACTATTTGTTTGAAATGGTATAAGGTCTCTTGCCCTGGGTATGGGGTTGGACTAGAAGACCTCCAAAGTTGCTTTCAGCCCTATGATTTTATGTTTATGTCTAACTTTTTTCATACTTTCCCTAAAAGTCAATTCTTAGCATTTGAATATCTTAATTCGGTAACAATCTAAAGTGTCTTGTAGATGCAGGAATGGTCCAAAGAACCATACTGCACTGACTGGGAAGGACCAGGGAAGACTGATTAAGCGATTTTAAGGTGTTTTTTCTCAATCTGGTTCTACTTTCCAGATGTTAAAGAACATTGTCCATGGTCCTCAATCTGGAATGTTAAGAATTGAATTCCAACTCATAGGAAGAAAAGTAGGATGAGGAACACTAGAATTAGCTTCTTACACAGCTTCTCTTGTGAGAGAGGTTGAGTTATTACCCGTGGTGGCACAGTGGTTAGAATGCAGTACTGCAAGCTAATTCTGCTGACTGCCGTCTGCCAGCAGTTTGGCAGTTCGATCCTGATTGGCTCAACGTTGACTCAGCCGTCCATCCTTCCAAGGTCGGTAAAATGAGGACCCAGATTGTTGGAGGCAATATGCTGACTCTGTAAACTGCTTAGAGAGGGCTGTATATAAGTCTAAGTGCTATTCTTATTGCTACTGCTGTTACTCACTTAGTGGAGCACTTGGTTGGTGTAGGTGGTTTTTCAGTAGATTTGTCTTTCTACTTTGCCATCATAGCCTCTGCTAATGAGGATATCTAAGAAGAGTACTGTTGTGTCCTGAGCCTGCAAAAGCAGGCTCGGGACGTTGCAAGAGTCCCAGGCATTTGCAAAAGCTGCCCGGGACAAGACTGAGCAGCGCCGGCCTTGCACACATGCGTAAGGTGGGAAAATACCGCCTTGTCATTGGTTGGAAATGCCCGGGGATCAGAAGGTATAAATAGAGGCCTGCATGCCTCTGCTCGGGTTGTTCGTAGAATGGAAGCAGAGAATAAAGATTTGTTAGAAATCCTTCGTCTCAAGTGCCATTATTCTCCGGACTTAACACTGGCGACGAAGGTGGGATCCAGTCTATACAGCTAGGAAAGCTTGAAGACTCACCCAAAGAAGTCTGGAAGAGAAAACGGCGTGGAAGTCAGCGTTATCCTGCCAGTACAAAATTGCTGGAGGGTGCGTGCAGCTGAAGAAGAAGACCCTGATCCTCGATCATGGCGAAAGTTGGGCATTTACCGGAATTCGACGTCTCTCACCCCGAGAGGTGGGAATCTTATGTTGCAAGAGTCGAGACGTATTTCCGCATAAACCAGATTCGGGAGGAAGGCTTAAAGACTGCCACATTGTTGTGCGTTTGTGGGCAAGACGCCTTTGAGATCACCGAGAGCTTAATCGCCCCGGACTCGCTGGAAACGGTATCATACTCCGATCTGAAGAAAGTTTTAAAGGAACACTTCCAGCCCAAGCAATCTGTCATGGCTTGGAGGCACACATTTCAACAGAGAGATCAGCGAGTTGGAGAATCAGCAAAAGAATATGTTGCGGCCTTGAGAAGAGCAGCTAAACCATGCAACTTCAAGGACTTAGAGGAAAGACTGCGCGATCGTTTTGTGTGTGGACTGAGGAACACAGACTTACAGCAGAGGCTGTTCGCCAGGGAAGATGTCTCCTTCCAAGATGCTCTGCGAGAGGTTTTGGCTGAAGAAGCTGCAGGTGGTGTGGTAAAGAACATGCGACCTAAGCAAAACGCTCCAGAGACCGCCACTATTCACAAGGAAGACGTGCGCGAGGATTCGGAAGAAGATCCTGAAGAAGAGGTGGACAAGCTTTACCAAGCAGCTGGGAGGAGGTCCAAGGATCGTCAGGACAAGGGCCCAGCTGAGCTTCGTTGCCTCAGATGCGGTGGACGCCACAAGCGAGCGGAATGTCGGTTCCGTTCCGCCATTTGCCGAGCGTGTGGGAAGAAGGGCCACATCGCTGCGGTCTGCCTGGGTCGACAGAAGGTACAACTGAAGGAAGAATTGAACCTGAAAGGTACCAGGGTGCCCAGTCAAAACAGGGTGGGGTTCTGTGCAACACGCCGGAACATTTTAAGAATAGGCACACACAAACCCCTTAAAAAGAAACTAATGCTTAAAGTGAAATTGCAGGGAGTTCCATTGTCGATGGAACTTGACATGGGGTCTGCCCTATCCATAATTTCCCTCAATACATTTCACAAAATCTGCAGCAGCAGTGGCCAGAGAGTTTCGTTAAGGCCCTCTAATGTAATCCTTACAGATTTCCAAAATTCTCAAATGTGCGTTAAGGGGGAGGCCACCCTTAAGGTACAGTACAAGAATTTTGCAGGCCCCCTAGACGTGTTGGTTGTGGGGGGTGAGCGAACGAGTCTCATTGGACTCGATTGGTTTGAGGCCTTAGGAATTCAGGTAACAGGGCTACATAAATTGCAAACACAGACCCTTGCAGACGTATGCAAGGAGTTTGCAGATGTGTTCAGTTCTAAACTAGGGTCCTACACAGGACCTCCTGTTTCACTTAAGTTAGATCCAACGGTACAGCCCATCAGGGTTAAGCCTAGGAGGGTGCCATTTGCTCTTAAGAGTAAGATTGACACTGAACTGGACAAGTTGCTCCAGCAAGGCATTCTAGAGCCTGTAGATTCCATCCTGTGGGAAACCCCCATTGTATTGCCTTTAAAGGCAAACGGGGACATCCGGATTTGTGCTGATTACAAGTGCACTCTAAACAAGGCCCTACAGCAACATGCTTATCCTGTGCCTGTAGTGAGCCACATTCTGGCTTCTCTCAAGGAGGGAAAATTTTTTGCTAAGCTTGATCTGGCTCAGGCATATCAACAGCTGCCTGTTGATGATGCAGCAGCTGAGGCCCAAACTATTGTCACCCATCGTGGGGCTTTCAAAGTGAAGA